>NC_042970.1:70636470-70638970 GCF_901001165.1 Salmo trutta
GACAGAGAGTGCGAGAGAGAGAGAGAGAGAGACAGAGAGAGAGAGACAGAGAGAGAGAGAGAGACAGAGAGAGAGAGAGAGAGAAAGAGAGAGACAGAGAGAGAGAGAGACAGAGAGAGAGATAGAGAGAGAGACAGAGAGAGAGAGAGACATTCAGGCAAACGGCAAAAGAAGCACAATTGAAATTGATAAAAAACAAAACTAAAAAAATCACAGATGACAACTGGTTTGATGCAGATTGTAAAATTATAAGGAAAAAACTTAGAACACTATCCAACCAAAAGCACAGAGACCCAAATAATGGTGAATTACGCCTTCATTACTGTGAGACTTTAAAACTCTATAAACGTACACTCAGAACCAAAAAAGCACAGTACAACAGCAAGCAGCTGACACTAATTGAGGAGTCCATAAACACAAACAACTTTTGGCAAAATTGGAAAAAACTAAAAAAATCTAAACAAGAGGAATTAGCAATACAAAATGGTGACATATGGACAACCCATTTCAAAACACTCTACAACACCGTTCAAATTGACACAAACGCAGAACAACGCCAAATCCATGAGAAGTTGAATGGATTAGAAAAAGCTATAAAGGACAATCAAAACCCATTGGACTCCCCAATTACTGACCAGGAGCTCTATAAGAAACTTCAGGCTCTCAAATTTAAAAAAGCCTGCGGACCTGATGGCATCCTAAATGAAATGCTCAAACTCACTAGTGCAAAATTTCAATTGGCTATATTAAAATTGTTTAATTTGATCCTGAGTGTAGGTTATTTCCCTGACATCTGGAATCAAGGACTCATAACCCCAATCTTTAAGAATGGAGACAAATTTGACCCTAACAATTACAGAGGCATTTGTGTGAACAGTAACCTGGGGAAGGTTTTCTGTAGTATCATCAATGTAAGAGTTCTAAACTTCCTTAATAAGCACAATGTCTTGAGTAAAAGCCAAATTGGATTTATACCAAAACATCGCACAACTGATCATATTTACACCTTACACACCCTGATAGATAAACATGTCCACCAAAATAATACCAAAATATACACTTGCTTTATCGACTTCCAAAAAGCATTTGATTCTATTTGGCATACAGGACTGTTCTACAAAGTTATTGAAAGTGGTGTAGGGGGTAAAACATATGACATAATTAAATCAATGTATACTGGCAATACGTGCAGCATTAAAATTGGTAAGAAAAGGACAGAATTCTTTAACCAGGGGCGGGGCCTTCGTCAGGGTTGCAATCTGAGCCCTGCACTCTTCAATATTTACATTAACGAATTGGCCACTATTCTAGAAAAATCCTCAGCCCCTGGTGTTAGTCTCCACAATTCAGAAGTTAAATGCCTACTCTTCGCAGATGACCTATGCCTGCTGTCACCCACAGCACCTGGCCTACAGCAGAGCCTGGACCTGCTAGAGCAGTACTGCCAGACCTGGGCCCTGGCAGTAAACCCCAAAAAGACTAAAATAATGATTTTCCAGAGAAGATCCAGATCTCAGGGAATTAGACCAAAGTTCTCAATTGGTACAAAATATATAGAGTACTGTACACACTACAATTACTTAGGTTTAAAAATAAGCTCAACTGGACACCTTAATGAGGCAGTGAATGAACTGAGAGAGAAAGCACGCAGGGCATTCTACGCCATTAAAAAGCAAATTCAAATTGAAATACCTATTAAAATTTGGCTAAAACTAATTGAATATGTCATTGAACCAATTGCACTTTATGGCAGCGAGGTGTGGGGTCCACTTGCAAAACAAGATTTCATCAAATGGGACAAACACCCCATTGAAACCCTACATGCAGAGTTCTGTAAGATTCTCCTACGTGTCCAGAGGAAAACTACAAACAATGCATGCAGGGCAGAATTAGGCCAATATCCACTAATAATAAAAACTCAAAAAAGAGCAATTAAGTTTTGGAAACATCTAAAATACAGTGACCCCCTCTCATATCATTACCAAGCCCTGCAATGCCAAGAGCTGAGCAAAGAAAAGAGTCCCCTCATCCAGCTGGTCCTGGGGCTGAGTTCACAAACCTGTTCTACTAACACACTGAAGCCTCAGGACCAGAACATCCAATCAATCAGAATAAACCAAATTACAACACAGTCAAAACAAAACTACATTGCTTATTGGGAAACACAAGCACAAACACAAAGCAAAATGCAGTGCTATCTGGCCCTAAATCGACAGTACACTATGGCTAAATATTTGACCATGGTTACTGATCAAAACCTTAGAAAAACCTTGACAAAGTACAGGCTCAGTGAGCACAGCCTTGCCATTGAGAAGGGTAGACACAGGAAAACCTGGCTCCCTGTAGAGGAAAGGCTGTGCAACCACTGCACAACAGCAGAACCTGAGACGGAGCTGCATTTCCTGACAAAATGTCAAAAATATAAAACAATTAGAGAATGTCATTTCCCCAAATTTGAAACCCTTATTCAAGGGTTTTAAAGACCTCTCTGATGAGGATA
>NC_042970.1:70641470-70756470 GCF_901001165.1 Salmo trutta
CCTCCACTGTAACCCCTTACCACTGTCCTCCACTGTAACCGCTTACCACTGTCCTCCACTGTAACCGCTTACCACTGTCCTCCACTGTAACCGCTTACCACTGTCCTCCACAGTAACCCCTTACCACTGTCCTCCACAGTAACCCCTTACCACTGTCCTCCACAGTAACCGCTTACCACTGTCCTCCACAGTAACCGCTTACCACTGTCCTCCACTGTAACCGCTTACCACTGTCCTCCACTGTAACCGCTTACCACTGTCCTCCACAGTAACCGCTTACCACTGTCCTCCACAGTAACCGCTTACCACTGTCCTCCACAGTAACCGCTTACCACTGTCCTCCACAGAAACCGCTTACCACTGTCTTCCACAGTAACCGCTTACCAGTGTCCTCCACTGTAACCGCTTACTAGTGTCCTCCACAGTAACCGCTTACCACTGTCCTCCACAGTAACCGCTTACCACTGTCCTCCACAGTAACCGCTTACCACTGTCCTCCACAGTAACCCCTTACCACTGTCCTCCACAGTAACCGCTTACCACTGTCCTCCACAGTAACCCCTTACCACTGTCCTCCACAGTAACCGCTTACCACTGTCCTCCACAGTAACCCCTTACCACTGTCCTCCACAGTAAACGCTTACCACTGTCCTCCACAGTAAACGCTTACCACTGTCCTCCTCTCCTCCACTTTTCCAGTCAACCCACACTGCTACTTCCTCCTTATCGTCCTGTCAAACTTGATTTTTCCTCCACCGATAAGTGATGGTGAGAGTGAAGAAATAAAAGAGGGAAGGTGACGTTAATTAGCACAGGCTATGGTTACAGCTGCTCCTGGATCCTATAAAAGCAGAGTTTCACATTGACATTGACAAAGCAATTCAGACCAGTCTCGAGGAATCACAGAAATGCTCAATGTACTGTACAGCTATACGCTTTCGCAAAGTCCTTACTTCATATATTGCTTTTATCGAAGTCTGGTAATCTGGTTAGCAGCAGGTATAGTAAACATAATTATCTTGTCAAAAAGATTCCCCTGGGCCAGTTGGTAGAGCATGGCGCTTGCAATGCCAGGATTGCGGGTCGATTCCCAGGGCCACCCATAGATACAGTAAAATGTATGGACGCGTGACCGTAGGTTGCTTTGGGATAAAAGCTGCTGCTAAATGGCATTTATTATAAACGGGCCTTTTCAAAGGTCAACAAGGTGTCTCTCGCTGACCCTCTGTGAAGTTTAACCTTTGGCGTACTTCTACTACCACCAGCAGGGTTATGTACACTGTGACTAAAACTCATCCGGCTTTCATGGTTGTGTCACAATCTCTGGTTCACTAACAGTTGGTTGAACCCAAGTGTCCCCATGGTATCATTACCGTGACAACCCAACCAATTTGAATACCACCATGGGTAAATTACTTTAAAGGATGATGTGGGGGGTTTTTTTTGGGGGGGGGGGTGCCCAAAGCACTGATCTGGCTGGAGAGGGGCGATGATCTGGGCCAGGTCAAGCGTGTGTTTTCCTACGTAGTTATACGAGGTTTAAAAGCACAGGCTCTTGTGATTAAGAGTCAGGCAATCAGAGTTTTGTATTTTTTTGGACAGGGAGGGAGAGGAGAACTAGCCTGGTCCCAGATCTGTTTAAGATGTCTGTGTGACAATGACCACAGGAGTTGGCAAGACAGCACAAAGAGATCTGGGACCAGTCTGGAGAATAAGTAGGGTTGACGCAACAGCAGCAAAAGTCATCACGTTTAAGTACAGAAAGAGCTGCAGCTTGTTTCAATTAGCCCGTTCCCAGATCAGTTTGCGCCTGGCGTGAATTATGGCCATAGGAGTTGGCAAGACAGAACTGATAGATCTGGGACCAGGCTATAATTTAATTGCCTGGGAAGTGGAACAGCTGGCTGGGACTAGGGCCTCACAGATCTAGCAGAGATCCAGCTAGAGAGGGGAAGAGGGGGGTGAGCTATTCAGAAAACCTGGCTAGGGTGGCCTACAATGGGGCTGGAGCTGGGACTGAAGCCCTGGTTCATGCATAAATGAACCCAACAGTCTTGAAAGGGCTACATATATGGGCTAGATATTAGTTAGATACCCAAACAGATAAATTAATGACATTTACATTTATAGTAGATCCATCTGATCTTCTGAAATGTGCAAGTATTTTGAATAGTCTTTGAATACACTGCAATGAACATTTACTGTAAATATGCCTGGATATATTCTAGACCAATATACGGTAATGTGCCGTAATACGATCCCTACTGTCAACTGTCTTCCTTTTGAATCAAGTGAGATATACTGTACACTATTTATGCACTGAGATTTCAATAACATCATATACTAACACGACTTAAAACCATTTTGACATTGCACTATATTCCTTTTGACGCAGTGGAGCAATTTTGCAAAAGCAAAAACGTCTGGCGCCCTCCCGTCGAGTGATACTAATTCACAGTGCCTTTTCATGTGAAAGACTATAGAGACTACTCATTTCCTTACCCCCTCGCTCTTTCTCTCGCCCCGGTTTGCCTGAACACTTCCCTGGTTCCACTTCATTTCACCGTAATTGCTACAGGCACCCCACTGATATCTCACAATTGTTTCCCCCAATTCTTAATTAAGCCTCTCTGGAAATACATACAGTTACGGCATCTCTCGTCTTCGTTGAATGTCGGAATTAGTGTTGCAGATGTTTTCTCCTTCAACCTCAATAAACACAAACTTAGTTAATTTGGGGTGGTGATCTATGATTGGTAATGGACTGGAATGGACACTTCCCACTGGGCAGTTCAACGGCTAGTTTTGATTTACATTTGGTTGTTGTCAACTAACGTGAATTCAACGTGAAACCATCCAAAAATGTTACCCTGCCATTTGATTTAGGTTAAAAGCTGGGTGAAAAGCTCAATTAATTCCCTTACATTGATGACTTTTTGCAAATCCAATCAGTTTTACATGTTGATTCAACGTCATCACATTACATTTTGGGTTGAAATGACGAGGAAACAAAGTTGATTCAACCGGTTTTGGCCCAGTGGGTTCTGATTGGTTGGTGCGGTCCGGTTGAACCCCTTCCAAAAGGTCAACCTATCAATACATCCACATCACACAGAGAAGTAAGCAGTTACTATTTCCTCCTTCCCTCCCTCCAATGATTATTTTGTTATCAGGTGAGCGCAGGAGTTGTACGAGGCGCCACGGTTCATTGGTTCGTTCCAATCGTAGCAGGTCCGCGAATCAAATTCATTTTTGACTCAAATTCAGCGTCTGCGATCTGGTGCACTTAATGAGACAGATAGAGGCACTGCTGTTTTTATTGGACTGTCGTTGTGTGTGTGTGTGTGTGTGTGTGTGTGTGTGTGTGTGTGTGTGTGTGTGTGTGTGTGTGTGTGTGTGTGTGTGTGTGTGTGTATTGTGCATTTATGTGTGTGTGTTGTTGACTGTCAATGTACTATGATGACAATACAGTGCGTTGGACACACAACTAAAGAGAGAGACAGACAGACAGACAGACAGACAGACAGACAGACAGACAGACAGACAGACAGACAGACAGACAGACAGACAGACGGACAGAGAGACATTATATCTGTAAATAGCATTAGCAGCTAGAGGCATGGTGAACACTAACATGAGAGGCTCGCAAATGCAGTACACAATATGAAAATGTGACACGGCATGGCACCCCAACGACCAGCAACAGCCAATCAGACACCAGGGAATAACCTCCTCCCCCCTCTCCTGATTGGCTCAGCCAGAGGTCATGCCAGAAGCGGTGCCTTGTTGGATGACACAGTTAAAGATTCAACATATCCACATATTTTTCATATATATCCAAGTATATTCAGATAAGTTTACAAGCCCCCCCCCATGTCGTGTCTTTGGCATGCCCACATACAATGTTATTACAGTATGGGATCATGTAGGGTAGGGAAGGGTCAGATACAACATATCTTAATATATTTAATACATAAAACTTTATCCAGATAAGTCTATATAAGCTTGTATGGAAAGCCCTCCTAGCGTTTTCTTGGTAGGCTCACAGACTATAGACCTAGGACTATAGATGTCATCAACAGCTCTCTCCTTTCCTACCCGCTCTCTCCTCTCCTCATATCCAATGAGGGCAAAGGAAATGTACGAAGGATGGTGTTAAAATTGAATTATAACTCAGTAAACAGACAACAGCTTTACTCAAAACACTGTTAAAAACAACAAATGCTGACACCAACTTGCGGTAAATCCGAAGGGAAACTCCAAAACGTAAAACGTAAAAGAAAACAAACAAAATCAAATAAATCTGGCAACAACTCGGCGTTCCGACTCGGTATTACCCAAAACTCATTACAGTGAGACTGAAAAGGCAAAAGTCCTCTTTCCTCGTCATGATTATTCAAATTAGATGCTTCATTTGTGCTGGGAGGAAATTGGAAGTTAGGCAACTTGACAGGATTCTCACTGAAAAGCCTTGTTGAAATGATGCTACCCTACTCGGAGTCTCTCCAATAAGACGCTGAGGCTGAAATTAAACTAGAAATCCCCATCTCCATTTTACAAACAAACAAACTCAGGGCTTTTAGAACCCATAAGCTCTTAAAGGGGGATTCAAGATGTCTGCTATGCTGAGGGTGCAGTTAAACTGTACTTACAAGGTCATGGAACTTTGAGTCTTTCTTCTTTGCCTTTGTTCAGTTTCAAGTTCTGTCTTTCATTGTCTGTGACATTTTTCTCTTCCCTAAACAGTGGACCCACAGAACTAAACATTTTCATTCTAGCCCAACACTGAACACACCTGATTCAAACAACCAACTAACCATCAAGCCTGCAATTCGTTGAATCAGGTGTATTATTGCATGGCTGGAAAACTCTACAATCCCCTGTGCAATCCCAAGAACTAAAATAGAGAAATAGAGAATTGTTTCCCTCTGTGTAATACTGGTAGTGTGATTCACCAGCCTTATCAGTCTTATTGAGATGATTCACTGCAATACCGATGGCTTTTTCAGCCAATCAAAACAGGTGTAGTCACAGAAAGTATCGGTCACAGAAAGCATCATAGCACTGCCAGGAAGATATTATCTCCTTTAGGGGTTGTGACTTCAAATGTGTCATGACGACAAGAAATCTGTGTTTGCTCCTCCCTGAGACGTTGTCACACTCTAAATGTGACTTGAAATGTTCCTGAAATAAAATTTTACACACACACACACACACACACACACACACACACACACACACACACACACACACACACCACACACACAGTGATAACCTGCTAGTGAGTGATATATCTCACCCCGCAAGACATATAACATGACTCCCATCCCTTCCTCGGGCCCTGCTGTGAAGCAATAGGATCTGTGTGTGTGTGTGTGTCTCAGTGGTTATCAGTCCTTCCGCTACACTGACAGCCCTGAAGACACATCACACACACAGTAGCTGGAGGGTCACACACACACACACCTCTTGGGCTCGCAGACCTTTGTGACTCACCATCACATAACGGCCAGAGAAAAGTGTGTGTGTGACCCTCCAGGTACTGTGTGTGTGTCCGTGTGTGTTTGAGAAGCAGCCTGTACGTGTATTCACTCACCACAGATTCAGGGTCTAAAATCCTGAAATGTCACTCTAAAAACTACATGTACAATTCTCTGCCGTGTTCCATCCCACACTAAAAGCCAGCATCTATACAAGTCTCAAGGTCAGGAGAGGAAAGGCCATTATCAGGTAAGGTGAAAAGAGAGAGGAGACAACAAGAAAATACACAGAGAGAGAGAGAGAGAGAGAGAGAGAGAGAGAGAGAGAGAGAGAGAGAGAGAGAGAGAGAGAGAGAGAGAGAGAGAGAGAGAGAGATACACATACTGTAGGTTGGCCCACAGAACATCCACCCAGAAACAAGAGAAAACCATTAAAAAACAGTTAAATTTGAGCACACTACATTTTTTTATTTCACCTTTATTTAACCAGGTAGGCTAGTTGAGAACAAGTTCTCATTTGCAACTGCGACCTGGCCAAGATAAAGCATAGCAGTTCGACACATACAACAACACAGAGTTACACATGGAATAAACAAACATACAGTCAATAATACAGTATAAAAAAAGAAAACAAAAAGTCTATATACAGTGAGTGCAAATGAGGTAAGATAAGGGAGTTAAGGCAATAAATAGGCCATGGTGGCGAAGTAATTACAATATAGCAATTAAACACTGAAATGGTAGATGTGCAGAAGATGAATGTGCAAGTAGAGATACTGGGGTGCAAAGGAGCAAGATAAATATATAAATACAGTATGGGGATGAGGTAGTTGGATGGGTTGTTTACCGATTGGCTATGTACAGGTGCAGTGATCTGTGAGCTGCTCTGACAGCTGGTGCTTAAAGCTAGTGAGGGAGATATGAGACTCCAGCTTCAGTAATTTTTGCAGTTCGTTCCAGTCATTGGCAGCAGAGAACTGGAAGGAAAGGCAGCCAAAGGATGAATTGGCTTTGGGGGTGACCAGTAATACATACCTGCTGGAGCGTGTGCTACAAGTGGGTGCTGCTATGGTGACCAGTGATAAGGCGGGGCTTTACCTAGCAGAGACTTGTAGATGACCTGAAGCCTATTGGTTTGGCGACGAGAGTGAAGCGAGGGCCAGCCAACGAGAGCTTACAGGTCGCAGAGGTAGGTAATATATGGGGCATTGGTGACAAAACGGATGGCACTGTGATAGACTGCATCCAATTTGTTGAGTAGAGTGTTGGAGGATATTTTATAAATGACATCGCCGAAGTTGAGGATCGGTAGGATGGCCAGGTTTACGAGGGTATGTTTGGCAGCATGAGTGAAGGATGCTTTGTTTCCGAAATAGGAAGCCGATTCTAGATTTAATTTTGGATTGGAGATGGTTAATGTGAGTCTGGAAGGAGAGTTTACAGTCTAACCAGACATTAGGTATTCTAAGTCAGAGCCATCCAGAGTGTGGGATGCTGGACGGGCGGGCAGGTGCGGGCAGTGATCGGTTGAAAAGCATGCATTTAGTTTTACTTGAATTTAAGAGCAGTTGGAGGCCATGGAAGGAGAGTTGCATGGCATTGAAGCTCGTCTGGAGGTTAGTTAACACAGTGTCCAATGAAGGGCCAGAAGTATACAGAATGGTGTCGTCTGCCTAGAGGTGGATCAGAGAACCACCAGCAGCAAGCGCGACATCATTGATGTATACAGAGAAGAGAGTCGGCCCGAGAATTGCACCCTGTGGCATCCCCATAGACTGCCAGAGGTCCAGCCAACAGACCCTCCGATTTGACACACTGAACTCTATCTGAGAAGTAGTTGGTAAACCAGGCGAGGCAATCATTTGAGAAACCAAGGCTGTCGAGTCTGCCAATAAGAATGTGGTGATTAACAGAGTCGAAAGCCTTGGCTAGGTCGATGAATACGGCTGCACAGTAATGTCTCTTATCGATGGTGGTTATGATATCATTTAGGACCTTGAGCATAGCTGAGGTGCACCCATGACCAGCTCTGAAACCAGATTGCATAGCGGAGAAGGTACGGTGAGATTCGAAATGGTCGGTAATCTGTTTGTTAATTTTGCTTTCGAAGACCTTAGAAAGGCAGGGTGAGATAGATATAGGTCTGTAACAGTTTGGGTCTAGAGTGTCTCCCCCTTTGAAGAGGGGGATGACCGCTGCAGCTTTCCAATCTTTGGGAATCTCAGACGATACAAAAGAGAGGTTGAACAGGCTAGTGATAGGGGTTGCAACAATTTCGGCAGATCATTTTAGAAAAAGAGGATCCAGATTGTCTAGCCCGGCTGATTTTTAGGGGTCCAGATTTTGCAGCTCTTTCAGAACATCAGCTATCTGGATTTGGGTGAAGGAGAAATTGGGAAGGCTTGGGAGAGTTACTGTGGGGAGTGCAGGGCTGTTGACCGGGGTAGGGGTAGCCAGGTGGAAAGCATGGCCAGCCGTAGAAAATGCTTATTGAAATTCTCAATTATAGTGGATTTATCGGTGGTGACAGTGTTTTCTAGCCTCAGTGCAGTGGGCAGCTGGGAGGAGGTGCTCTTATTCTCCATGGACTTTACAGTGTCCCAGAACTTTTTTGAGTTTGTGCTACAGGATGCACATTTCTGCTTGAAAAAGCTATCCTTAGCTTTCCTAACTGCCTGTGTATATTGGTTCCTAACTTCCCTGAAAAGTTGCTTATCACAGGGGCTATTTGATGCTAATGCAGAACGCCACAGGATGTTTTTGTGCTGGTCAAGGGCAGTCAGGTCTGGAGAGAACCAAGGGCTACATCTGTTCCTGGTTCTGCATTTTTTGAAAGGGGCATGCATATTTAAGATGGTGAGGAAGGCACTTTTAAAGAATGACCAGGCATCCTCTACTGACGGGATGAGGTCAATATCCTTCCAGGACACTCGGGCCAGGTCAATTAGAAAGGCCTGCTCGCTGAAGTGTTTTAGGGAGCGTTTGACAGTGATGAAGGGTGGTCCACTGACCACTGACCCATTACGGATGCAGGCAATGAGGCAGTGATTGCTGAGATTTTGGTTGAAAACTGCAGAGGTATATTTGGAGGGCAAGTTGTTTAGGATGATATCTATGAGGGTGCCCGTGTTTACAGATTTGGGGTTGTACCTGGTGGGTTCATTGATTATTTGTGTGAGATTGAGGGCGTCAAGCTTAGATTGTAGGATGGCCGGGGTGTTAAGCATGTCCCAGTTTAGATCACCTAGCAGCACGAGCTTTGAAGATAGATGGGGGGCAATCAGTTCACATATGGTGTCCAGGGCACAGCTGGGGGCTGAGGGTGGCCTATAACAAGCGACAACAGTCAGAGACTTGTTTCTGGAAAGGTGGATTTTTAAAAGTAGATGCTCAAATTGTTTGGGTACAGACCTGAATAGTAAGACAGAACTCTGCAGGCTATCTCTGCAGTAGATTACAACTCCGCCCCCTTTGGCAGTTCTATCTTGTCGGAAAATGTTATAGTTAGGGATGGAAATTTCAGGGGTTTTGGCAGTCTTCCTGAGCCAGGATTCAGACACGGCTAGGACATCCGGGTTGGCAGAGTGTGCTAGGGCAGTGAATAAAACAAACTTAGGGAGGAGGCTTCTAATGTTAACATGCGTGCAACCAAGGTCAGGTGAAGTTCAACCAAGGTGATGGAGAGAAGGAGAAAAACAGAGAGAGAAAGCTCTGAGGCAGTTGCGGTAGCAAGAAGCAGTGAGGAGGAAAAGCACTCAAACTGAGCTCACCACAGAAAGAAAAAAATTATAATCTTGAAATTAAGAAATTAAGTTCTGCGAGACAGATAGAGCACAGTGATAAACAACCAGACACTACAGGAGAGAGAGAGAGAGAGTCTACCTGCGTTTAGTTTTTGCAATCATTCTGTGACAAACATAAAGTACTTAAGTAAAAATACTTTAAAGTAGTTTCTTGGGGCATCTCTACTTTACTATTTGCTTTTACTTCACTACATTCCTAAAGAAAATAATGTACTTTTTATTCCATACATTTTCGTTGTCACCCCCAAAAAAAATGTTTACATTTTGAATGCTTAGCAGGACAGGAAAAATGCACTTGTCAAGTGAACATCCCTGGTCATCTCTACTGCCTCTGATCTGGTGGACTCACTAAACACAAATTCTTTGTTTGTAAATTATGCGGAAGTGTTGGAGTGTGTCCCTGGCTATCCGAAAATAAAATAAAAACAAAAAAACTGGTCCGTCTGGTTTGCTTAATATAAGCAATTAGAAATTATTTATACTTATACTTTTCCTTTTAATACTTAAGTATATTTTTGCAATTACGTTTACTTTTGATACTGAAGTATATTTAAAACCAAATACTTTTACTGGGTGACTTTCACTTTTACTTGAGTCATTTTCTACTTAGGTATCTTTACTTTTACTCAAGTATGAGGAGTTTCTCCTTTCTATGTAAATGGTACTTGAACAGGGGGGGGAACTCCGACCCATAGTTTCTCCTGGACAGGTCTAGGGTTGCAAAATTCCCCGGTTTCCCAGAAATATTGGTCCTGGTAGGAGGAATCCTGCTTATTCACTCGTAGTTCCAGGAATCTTACAACCAGGATTTTTGGAAAACCGGGGAATATTGGGAAAGTTACCAAACCCTAGTCAGGTCACATAGCCAAGATAAAAGACCTGGACAAATGTCTTTGTAGAAATAACTGTCATAACTATGTGGTTGTGACCCAGTGGTTTCATCACATCAGATGAAAGACAAAGCACATGAGTAAAACATGTCGTCTATTTTCGTCTCAGCGTACTACTGATCACATGCACTTCAGGTGTTGGACCAGGAAGCATCAATGACAGGGTCCAGATACAGTGTGTCTCTTTCCCAAATGGCACCCTATTGACTATATGGAGCACCCTATGGGCCCTGGTCGAAAGTAGTGCACTACATAGTAAATAGGATGCCATTTGGGATGCAATCTGTGCACCTGAAGAGAGTGTTCCTTATGTAATTGAGTGTGCAGGTCCTTTGGTAATGTGATTTCAAGGGTTGGCTGTGTTAGGGTAAGATGGATGGATCTGATGGTTTATTAGGTTATAGGGTGGACTGTGCAGCTTGCTGCATTTTCTCAAAACCTAACCCAACTAGCACATTTGGTTCCTTGGAAGTTGTAGGAACGTATGTTTTCGGTTTCACATAATTTTCCTGACTGTTAAAACAGGGAATGTTTATTTTTAGGTCGCAGTGAGATTCTGAGAATGTTTTACTCTGATTCCTTGAAAGTTTTCCTAGCAGATTTTATTAAAGCTCAGAATGGAAATGATAGGTTATTTGTTTTTTTGAATGACTTCCTTAAAACTTTTAACAAGACTTTTAATAACACTGCTAGCTTATTTTGGCTTAACGTTTTTGAACTCCAGGCACAGAAAGGACACAATAACATTTATTTCCTTAGGCATTAAGCATGCAAACACATTTATTTTTTTTATTGTGACTCGGCACGAGTAAGATTTGAATATATGATCTTCTTTCTTCTATCCGTGGAATTAGTCCACTGCCCAACCAGGATGTAACTAGCATGCCATGTTTTCAAACAGAACCCATTTCAAAGGGAACAAGCAGTATTATTCCAACTTCAATGTGTAAATATATATAAAACACAGGTAAATTAGGTTTTTGACTGCACTGGGCCTACATTTTTAAATAGAACCTCTAGGAAACCTGTAAGAAATATTATGCTGAAGTCAGTGGCAGTCAGTGACTGCTCCATCCCCTTTATTTCTATTACTGTAAATTGGAGGACTGTCATTCATATTCCATTCACACAGCTCAATGTAACAACGATAGGTTTAGGCTTCTACTACACATGATACTCAAATGTCCCCTATACTGTACCCATCATGAGGTTGCTACAACTTAGCCTATGAATGAAAGTTTACAACATAGTCAATCCGCTACAATCATGCAGTACAGTGTACAGTCAGCGGCGGGCACTGGTGGCAATAAATGTATAAAACCAAAAGCATACAGTACCTTGACTTGGAAGAGTTCCAGTGTTTGATAGCCATAGCCAGCTAGCTAACATAGCATCTCTCTCTTTTTGAGCCGGGTGTTGAGTAGGCTTACCTAGCTAGCTGCATTCGCTACCTAAGTGAAAGTGAAAGTTAAAGACAACGAAATATAGCTCTCTCTCTCTCTCTCTCTTTTGCTTCTCCTTCATTTTTAACGTAATTCATTTGTTTAAAACTGTTCAACTATTGTCTTTTTCTCTCTTTAAGTCAACTACACACCAAATGATATGCACTGCAGTGCTAGCTTTAGCTTTTGCTTTCAGTACTAGATTCATTCTCTGATCCTTTGATTGGGTAGACTACATGTCAGTTCATGCTGCAAGAGCTCTGACAGGTTAGAGGACGTTCTCCAGAAGTTGTCATAATTACTGTGCAAGTCTATGGAAAGGAGGTGAGAACCATGAGCCTCCTAGGTTATGTATTGAAGTCAATGTACCCAGAGGAGGACGGAAACTAGCTGTCCTCAAAATACACCATGGTGCTACCCGACAGAGTGCTGTTGAGGCTACTGTAGACCTTCATTGCAACACAGTGGTCGGTGACATGTGGTTGGTGACATATTTAGTATAGTTTTATCTTAAAAATATAACTTTTTTAATGTTTCACTATTTGTATTTTTATGAAATTCACTGAGGAGGATGGTCCTCTCCTTCCGTCTCTGAGAAGCCTCCACTGGCTGAAGTACTGAAATTGCCACAGAAGAACGTTGAATTTAAGAACATGACTTTAAATAGAACCATGAGGAAACGTTTCTAGAACATTATCAAAAATGTAATTAAATGTAACCATTTTTGAACTTTTAGGAAACATTCTGTTAAAGTAATGAAATACCAAGAAAATAATGCTTTTTGCTCAAGTTCCTTAAATGTTCTGAGAATGTTCCAAAGCCAAACAACTATCCTGCACATTCCCATAAAAGTTGGGTGAAGGTTGTATGCAATATAACCATAGGACAACCATGCTCTAAGAAGCATATGGTTCTCAGAACGTTATGTGCTAGCTGGGAGGAGCCAAGCTCAAACGTACAGTACTAAGGAACATGATCAAAGGAACGCCGTCTGCTCTCTAGGGATTTGATTCCCAGAGTATCGAGGGCTTCCCAGTAGAGTAGCTAGGCCAAGTCGACCAGCTATAGGGAAACCCTTGAAACTCTGGGAATCATATCCCTGGAGAGTAGACGTACGGAAGCAAATCTGCCTGAAATGTGTCTGAAATTCACCTGAAATTGGGCTGAACTTTGCTAAATCCCAGCGGACCGTTGGATCAGTTGGATCCCTCCAACCAGACAACAGGTTTCAGGACGACCCACCCACACATATCCAATAATAAGACCGTTTAAAGACATCTGGGGTAACCATGTCAACCGTAACCAACCAGGTGACGTCTGAGAACATTCAGGGAAAAAAGTACTTCCATTTAAACTTCATGAGTTATCCATTTTATTAAAACACAAATAAAAGTCTTCAAACACACACACATACACACCCTTGCTATCAGCTGTCGTCTAGACCCCCCATCGTAACCACACTTGAGTGATGACAATCATGTATTGTGTCCTTATATCAAATGACTTTGCGATGCAATAGCTTTAGTTCGAGGGCTGTACAGTACAGTATGAATGAATAGGCCCATTCATAAGCTACAGTACATTCACACAGCTCTTAGCCTAAATCCCAATACTGTCAGCCATAAACCTGATTTATAACAAACATGCATGAACACACAGAAACGTGTATACACACATGCGCGCAAACACACACAGACACGCACACACACAGCCCAACAATATTCCTCAAATATGTCCACAAGGCTAGAGTTTAAACTGCTCAATCTGATTAACTATAATGTAAATGGCTTTACAGCACTTTGCACTGTATAGAGCTGTGCTTTGGAAGTGCTTTGGCTTAGCCAGGCTTACCGGGTTTATTCACGTGGTTATGAAGGCTAATAAAATGGCCGTATATCATTATGATGGAGATATAATATAGAAAATATGTCAAATAAATGTTTACGGAGGTTTATTGTTCAATCCTGAGAATGATGTGGAGTGATAAGCTAACCTAGCAGTTTGATATCATTTGAACAAGGTTATTTGTACTTTAGGCTAATCCCATGTGTTATGAGTGAGGGAAGCAGCTTTTGCAAGTGCTGAAAACTTCTGAGTCTGAGTGGGTTTTTTGCGAGAGTGTGTGTGTTTGTGTTTGTGTTTGTGTGTGATTGTGTGTGTTGTTAGTGAGAGATGGATACAGATGTGGAGAGTGCTCCAGGGGGTTCTGTGTTTTTCACCCCCACCCCTGTCTCTCGCAAACACACACAAACACTTCCACGCTTTCTTTTTCTAACACTTTCTTTCTCTTGTTAGGCAATGTACACTTCCTTCCTTCTTTCTCTCACTCTTTAGCTTCCTTTCCCCTTCTCCTCCATTCTCCCTCTGTTTCTCTCTCTCTGTTTCTCTCTCTCCCTGTTACTCTCTCTGTTTCTCTGTTTCTCTCTCTGTTTCTCTCTCTTTCTCTCTTTCCCTGTCTCTCTCTTTCTCTCTCTCCATTTCTCTCTCTCCCTCTGTTTCTCTCTCTGTTTCTCTCTCTCTCTCTGTTTCTCCCCATTTCTCTCTCTCACTGTTTCTCTCTCTCCCTCTGTTACTCTCTCCGTTTCTCTGTTTCTCTCTCTCTGTTTCTCTCTCTTTCTCTCTTTCCCTGTCTCTCTTTCTCTCTCCCCATTTCTCTCTCTCACTGTTTCTCTCTCTCTCTTTCCCTCTGTTTCTCTCTGTTTTTCTTTGTTTCTCCAATGTACATATTGTAACAATGTACATAACAATGTATGTAAAAATGTACATATTGCCAAAGCTTACTTTGGATATTTATAATATTAAGATAATAAGAATCAAAATTGTAAATGGGACAACATTATCAACAATAACCAAGAGTCAAAATAACCATACATTGAACAATAACAATAAGCATACAGTAGAGGACATGTGTAGGTTGATTGGTCTGTCAGACACTGTCCCTTATCTTATGACAGACAGCAATGTAGTGCGCTGCCAACCCACAGCTCTCTGTGTCCTCCCCCAAAAGGACGGGTAGCCTATTCTCATCAGAGAGGTCTTTGAAACCTTGAATAAGGGTTTCAAATTTGGGGAAATGACACTCTCTAATTGTTTTATATTTTTTACATTTTGTCAGGAAATGCAGCTCTGTCTCAGGTTCTGCTGTGGTGCAGTGGTTGCACAGCCTTTCCTCTACAGGGAGCCAGGTTTTCCTGTGTCTACCCTTCTCAATGGCAAGGTTGTGCTCACTGAGCCTGTACTTTGTCAAGGTTTTTCTAAGGTTTTAATCAGTAACCATGGTCAAATAGATAGCCACAGTGTACTGTCGATTTAGGGCCAGATAGCACTGCATTTTGCTTCATGCTTGTGTTTCCCAATAAGTAATGTAGTTTTGTTTTGATTGTGTTGTAATTTGCTTTATTCTGATTGATTGGATGTTCTGGTCCTGAGGCTTCAGTGTGTTAGTAGAAAAGGTTTGTGAACTTAGCCCCAGGACCAGCTGGATGAGGGGACTCTTTTCTTTGCTCAGCTCTTGGCATTGCAGGGCTTGGTAATGATATGAGAGGGGGTCACTGTATTTTAGATGTTTCCAAAACTTAATTGCTCTTTTTTGAGTTTTTATTCTGCCCTGCATGTATTGTTTTTTTCACCACTTTTCTTTCTCCCTAATTTCATGGTATCCAATAGGTAGTAGTTACAGTCTTGTCTCATCGCTGCAACTCCCGTATGGACTCAGGAGAGGCGAAGGTCGAGAGCCATGCGTCCTCCGAAACACAACCAAGCCGCACTGCTTCTTGACACAATGCCCATCCAACCCAGAAGCCAGCCGCACCAATGTGTCGGAGGAAACACCGTACAACTGGCAACCGTGTCAGCATGCACTGCGCCCGGCCCACCACAGGAGTCGCTTGTGCGCGATGAGACAAGGATATCCCTGCCGGCCAAACCCTCCCTAACCCGCATGATGCTGGGCCAATTGTGCGCCGCCCCATGGGTCTCCCGGTCGCGGCCGGCTGCGACAAAGCCTGGACTTGAACCCAGAATCTCTAGTGGCACAGCTAGCACTGCAATGCAGTGCCTTAGAACACTGCACCACTCAGGAGGCCCTGCATGTATTGTTTGTAGTTTTCCTCTGGACATGTAGGAGAATCTTACAGAACTCTGCATGCAGGGTTTCAATGGGGTGTTTGTCCCATTTGGTAAAATATTGTTTTGCAAGTGGACCCCACACCTCGCTGCCATAAAGTGCAATTGGTTCAATGACACATTCAATTAGTTTTAGCCAAATTTTAATAGGTATTTCAAGTTGAATTTGCTTTTAAATGGCGTAGAATGCTCTGCGTGCTTTCTCTCTCAGTTCATTCACTGCCTCATTAAGGTGTCCAGTTGAGCTTATTTTTAAACCCAATTAATTGTAGTGTGTGCAGTACTCTATATATTTTGTACCAATTGAGAACTTTGGCCTACTTCCCTGAGATCTGGATCTTCTCTGGAAAATCATTATTTTAGTATTTTGTGGTTTACTGCCAGGGCCCAGGTCTGGCAGTACTGCTCTAGCAGGTCCAGGCTCTGCTGTAGGACATGTGCTGTGGGTGACAACAGGTATAGGTCATCTGCGAAGAGTAGGCATTTAAACTCTGAATTGTGGAGACTAACACCAGGGGCTGAGGATTTTTCTAGAATAGTGGCCAATTCATTGAAGTAAATATTGAAGAGTGCAGGGCTCAGATTGCAACCCTGGCAAAGGCCCCGCCTGTGGTTAAAGAATTCTGTTCTTTTCTTGCCAATTTTAATGCTGCACGTATTGCCAGTATACATTGATTTAATTATGTCATATGTTTTACCCCTTACACCACTTTCAATAACTTTGTAGAACCGTCCTGTATGCCAAATAGAATCAAATTGTCACGTCCTGACCATAGAGAGCTTGTATTTTTCTATGGTAGAGTAGGTCAGGGCATGACTGGGGGGTTTTGTCTAGTTTATTTATTTCTATGTTTGGTTCTAGTTTCTTTTTTCTATGTTGGGGGTTTTGTCTAGTTTATTTATTTATTTCTATGTTGTGTTCTAGGTTCTTTTTTCTAGGTTGAGGTTTTTGTATGATTCCCAATTAGAGGTCATCCTTGTCTCTAATTGGTGGATCATATTTAAGTTGTTGTTTTTCCCACTAGTGTTTGTGGGAGATTATTTTGAGTTAGTGTATGTTGCACCTCTTCGTCACGGTTTGTTGTTTAGTTTATGGTTTATTGTATGTCTTGCATAGTTTCACATAAAAATGTAAATATGTGGAACGATACCCACGCTGCGCTTTGGTCCGTTCCTACACACAATCGTGACACAAATGCTTTTTGGAAGTTGATAAAGCAAGCATATATTTTGGTATTATTTTGGTGGACATGTTTATCTATCAGGGTGTGTAGGGTGTAAATATGATCAGTCGTGCGATGTTTCGGTAGAAATCCATTTTGGCTTTTACTCAAGACATTGTGCTTATTAAGGAAGTTTAGA
Organism: Salmo trutta; assembly: GCF_901001165.1. Lineage (NCBI taxonomy): Eukaryota > Metazoa > Chordata > Actinopteri > Salmoniformes > Salmonidae > Salmo > Salmo trutta. The sequence continues at coordinate 70,658,573 of NC_042970.1, forward strand.
ACTTACATTTATAATACCACAGAAAACCTTCTCCAGGTTACTGTTCACACAAATGCCTCTGTAATTGTTAGGGTCAAATTTGTCTCCGTTCTTAAAGATTGGGGTCCAGATGTCAGGGAAATAGCCTACACACAGGGTCAAATTAAACAGTTTTAATATAGCCAATTGAATTGTTGCATTAGTGAGTTTGAGCATCTCATTTAGGATGCCATCAGGTCCGCATGCTTTTTAAATTTGAGGGCCTGAAGTTCCTTATAGAGCTCCTGGTCAGTAATTGGGGATTCCCAGTAATTCTCTCTCTCTGTTTCTCTCATTTCTCTCTCTCTCTGTATCTCTCGTTCTCTTTCTCTATTCTTCTGTCTCTCTCGGTCTTCCTCTCTGGCTGTTCTTCTGTTGACGGAATGTCCTCCAATTAGCCCAGCCTCACGAGGCATCAACACACTACTGAAGACATCCACATCATAAGGACATCACCATGACAACTGTTATACATTGAGGAGCACACACTAGAAAGTCTGACTGTTTTCTGACTACAGAGACAATGCACTATGTGCAAGACCCTATCCAAGTCTCACTCACAGCAACTAATCAAGGCTTTCATTTCTCTGCTGATGAGACATTAAAGGGAAATTGTAAAAATGACCTGCTATGAGTGTGGAGTGTATTAAAAATTGTCACTGTTTTTTTTTTACCATTCAGTAGGCACTATACACCGGTTTCCTGTCTGTACAAGCAATGTCCTGTGGGTTGAAAATAGTTGAAATAGGGAAGTGTCTTTCATTTCTTCTCCGGTCAAGCCCATAGACATGCATAGTACATACAGTACTGACAGGACACTGCTGTACTGCCGAGTTACAATATTATATAATTAAGTGGTGATAGCATCCCACTTCGGTTTAAATACCATTCAAAATCTTTTAAATGCTTTGAGCGTTTGCTCTAGCCTGACTGGAGCGCTAGATGGGCGGTGTTTGTGGTTTTGGGTCTATTCTATTGGTCCATTAAGTCAGACAAGCTCAATCAAGCACAGATGAAGTATTTGAAAGGATTTCAAATAGTATTTGAACCCAGGTCTGGGTAGCGTTTAATCCATAATGTGAACCCGGTTTGTCAATAAGATATTTAATCCCCTGTGGGATTGACAACGCGAGAATGACTCATTGTTTTCCTCATCTGTTCATTTCCAGTCAATAAACAGTGGCGTGTGTGCTTAAACGTTGCCGCTCGTAATCGAAGGGGGATGGAGGCGTAAGGGATTTTGCTTGTCAGAAACACCTTGATGCGGATTCGGAGTAATGAGTTTTCATTGTGTGTTGTGGTACTATGATTCCGTCTGAGTAGCATTCAGACAGCTAGCCAGTTGCAAAGGTAGCTCCACATGCTATTCACACTGTAGTATCCACAACCTAATACTTGTCATGCCTGTGTGATAACTCTATACACTTTTAAAGCCCACATTTCTATTTGAATTTCCACAGTATCACAGCTTGATTAGTAGCTCTAGCTTTGTGTCCATATTTGATTGATGAGGCTTTCTATATGTTACGCTAACAAGCAGAACCATTTCAGGGGCAGCCGGCTCATTTGTTTGTCTCCATTCTACTCTTTCTATTGTTAGTCAGAGACCATCGTCATTGCATTCACCTGTGACACACCCATATCAATAGACTATCCATTCCACACACTGTAATATAGACCTGTAGGCGGGTGAAAGAGGGCCTCATTGACGCCTCCTCACCAGCAGTAGCTAGTCTAGTGTTTACGTGTGTGTGTGGGATGATAGTGAGGCCAAACAAATGCGTATTGCCTACTCAATATGCACGGGGATGCATTGGAGCCCCAGTCTCCTTTGTTTTAGCCTAACTAATTGGCCCTATGAGAGAGAGATAGAGAGTGGCGGATAGAGTGGTGTTTGAGATGCCGTGTGTGTGTGTGTGTGTGTGTAGTTACCTCAGAGTGCCTACACACACACACACTTAACACACACAAACACGTTGAGGTAATATACCTGAGCAGAGTTTAGATTAGCATAACCACCCAATCAGAACGCCCAAAAGTGGCGAGGATGTAAACTGTCGGTTTTGACTGACACTTTCCATTTCACCCCCTTATCTTCTGGAACTATAACAATCACAGGAGAGGAGAAGGGAAGGGAATGGAGGGATGGAGAAATCACCACAGACGGAGGTGGATATAAACAGTGACTGACAATGGTGAAGAGGAGAGGAGAACTCCCATGTCTTCCTCTTTCAGTGCGATATGGGATTGTCGTTTTGGTTGAGTTGCTTTGGTTGGGAAGTGTAATTTACATGTGGCCGAGAAGGTGCTGGTGGTGTGTGTGTGTGTGTGTGTGTGTGTGTGTGTGTGTGTGTGTGTGTGTGTGTGTCAAAGGCCACTCCAATGACCTTGACTCTAGTGCTACCCATGTTGGCAGTGCCTTACACAACCACACTCGCCACTGCCAAAACTTTCCTAACGAGTCAGTCTAATCAAGCCATTAATTCCAACACAGTACATTTCCATGTAACCCCATGTGTGTGTTCTGGTCCAGTCATGTCTTCCCTATATTAGCATAATGACAGCATCTTTCGGGATCAGTCCTGCGTGGTCCTCCTGTTGCTAAGATCTGATGTAATATCAAACCTCCCTAATCCCTTCACTCACTCAATACACCCTCATTTGTCCTGTTAAAAATATCACGCCCATGTTGAAAACAAAGACAATGACAACACCAGCTTAGGCTCCCTTATCCCAGTTTAGGCTCCCTTATCCCAGTTTAGGCTCCCTTATCCCAGTTTAGGCCCCTTATCCCAGCTTAGCCAAGACCCAATCACCCCAGGACAGGGCTGAAATCCTATGGGGCTGGTTGTGTTTCTTAACTGGCAGTGATCACATTGCCAATTATACGGAGGTTGGCAACATATCTCAAATAGCCCATAGAGGCCCATCACACCAAATGAGCACAGGTATACCATTTTAAATGTGCGCAAAGCCAGCTAAGTAGCTTTTTCAATTGGACAACACGTTCAATGGTTTCAGATCAGAAATGAATAGGGACTGGCTGTGATTGAGTGAAAATGTTCTTTTAAAAAGAGACCTCAGGTCAAATGTGTTTTACGCACTATCACTCATAGACGTACAACACATGTAGCCTACAGATATGTTTACACTGCCCGTTAGCTGTGTAGATCATTTGGCCTCTGGCACAGACAGAGAACAGCAAAACACAATGACAGACAATGGACTTCTCTCTTAGCAGCTCATTAAAAACTAAAAATACAGTTTTGGTTCGTCATTCCGTGTGTTTATGTGGTGGGCCGGATGGCATTCCCGGGAATCGTGAGTGGGAACTGACAGGACAGGAGTTGCTAGACTAGTTTGGTGACAAACTGCTAACGGCTTCTCCCGGAGTTTTTGTTTTTATTCAATGTCGACTATTACTATTGTCTCTGTGTGTGTGTGTGTGTGTGTGTGTGTGTGTGTGTGTGTGGACTGTTTAAGGAGTTCCTGAGGGCATATGCAAAACCTATTCAAATGTACAATAGTCATGAATCAAACGTGATGACAGTACGATTGAACAATTTCCATAAAAAATGTAGAAACAATGACACTGTGTCAACTTAACGGAAATTCAGCTTGAATACTTCAACGCAACAAGAAGATAATATCGATCAAACATCTCAGAGAATAATTGAATCAACGAGGCTAATTCCACTCCGCTCTGCCAATCATATATAACATGTTATGTTCCTCACATGAAGATGCAATTCGACTATCTCCCACCATCAGTAAATGATATCTCACCTAGCCCAGAGGTGCTTGATGGTGTCTGGCATAAGACTGAATAACAATGCCTCACAGGTCACGTGTTGCTTGTATTTTTGTAGAAGTGTATCTGCAGGAGGTACAGCTGTACTAAACATAAGTCAAATCAAATCGAATGAAATTGTATTGGTCACATACACATATTTAGCAGATGTTATTGCGGGTGTAGTGAAATGCTTGTGTTCCTAGCTCCAACAGAGCAGTAGTATCTAACAATTCACAACAATACACACATCTAAAAGTAAAAGAATGGAATTAAGAAATATATAAATATTAGGACGAGCAATGTCGGAGTAACATTGACTAAATACAGTAGAATAGAATACAGTATATATTATATGAGTAAAGCAGTATGTAAACAGTGTTACACTATTACATTATTAAAGTGACCAGTGATTCCATGGTGCTGTAAGTGTACAGTGTATTCCTTCATTGGGATTCCTTCATGATGATCCTATTGGTGGAGTAGGAGCCTGAGGAGTCCATTAACTACCATGTTAATAATGGCAACAGTATGACAGAGCTTCTGTCACAATGGAGAGACAGAGAGAGAGAGAGAGAGAGAGAGAGAGAAAATGGGCTAAATCAAGAGCGAGGGGTCTGGAATTGCTGACCGATGGCTGTATGGAGGAGGGGACAAGTGTTGGAAGGCAGTAGCGGTCCTAGTGGGCACCCAGGGGGTCATGGTGGTGGTGTGTCTGTGGTGGTGAGGCATGTAAAATGCCCCTCGGCCCAGGGAGGGAGAATGAGGACCCACTGGAGCTCTTGGAGCCCCCCCAAGCTGCTGTGTATCTGGTCCCCTGGTGGGTCACATGGGTCTGTGGACGCCGGTGGCAGATGAGCAGATGACGACGAGGTCATGGGCTATTTTTGAGCTCTCACTGCCAATCTGATGCATTGGCCATCCCCTCCCTCCCTCCATCCCCCCTCCCCTCTTTTTTCTCCCTGGCATCCCATTTCCCCCTAATTAGGCTTCTAATTAGAGTTCTGGTTTAGTGTGTGTGTGTGTGTGTGTGTGTGTGTGTGTGTGTGTGGGTTCTGGTTGTACAGAGGATGAATTTGCCGCTGCCCGCTGAGCAGAGCCTGTTCTGGGGACCAGTGGAGGAAAAGAGGAGCCTATAGCATCTCAGTTTGGAACCATCTGACGTATGGCTACTGAAAGGGTTTTAGCGCATATTGTAATATTCGAGACGGGGGGGGGAACAGGTGGGAAAAACAAGAGGACAGTAAGAAAGCTTCTGTCACTCGTGATCTGCCTGTTGTGACCATCTGACTGTCAACCGGGTGACCAGTGACAACATAAAGGGAGAATGTGTGTTGGCAGTGGGTGGATGGGTGTGTGTGTCCATGCATGTTTGAGCAGGTTGCACACATGTTCGGGTGGTAGGCATGTGTTTAGGGGAACGTGTGGGTGTGAAGCAGCTGATGGGGTCCAATTGTAATCACAGCAATGCATGACAGTGAGTAGTGGTGGAGCTGAACGGGCGAGGGTAGTGCCTCTGCCAACACACCCAAGCCAGCTGCCCTTTGACATTCAGATCACACACACACACACACACACACACACACACACCATTAATAAAAATGATATACATCCCCCATCTAAAAAAGTCATTGTCAGAATGAACCCCCCTATATCTTCACAGGGTACCTTTGATGCTAGAATTGGCCTAAATCGTTCAGTGTTCAAAGGGACTTTCCTATTTAATATTTTTGGTATGACACATTTTACATTTGGTATTGCCCCACATTCCTTTGAACTAAAAAGGAAAAAAGGACAACCAAAAATGTTTCTTCTTCTTCTCCAAAAAGAAAACAACTCAAACAACCGTGTCAACTAGCTAGCTAAGCCACTTTAAAGCTCTTGAGACAAGACAATGCGGATGAAAATATGATTGCTGAAGAGGCAGGAAGCAAATATCTCAACACTAAGCTGCAACGGATTTCCACTGTCTCTAACTTTGAGCTCCTGTTAGCTCAGAAAGCCAGTCAGAAAGCCTTTGTGAATTTGTTTGTTTGTCCCCCTGTGCAGCTAAAAATATTACTGTTGTCTGCTAGCGCTCTTATTTAAACATGCCTAAACTATCAAGGCATGTGGAAAAAATGTGAGCGAGGCCGGGGCATGCCAGGGGACACAAATGGGGGTAGCACGTGTGGCAGGTGGGTAAGGGACAGTGCAGCTGAGGGGGCTGGGGTGGTGGCTTCTTGGGCCTTGTTTGTGCACACATGTGGGTTGGGTAAGAGGATCAAGTTCGATAACATACAAAATACGCACAGCTGGTCAGATCTGGTGGTCAGGAAATACTCCTGGCCCTAGTTACAATGCTCTCGAAATACTCCTGGCCCTAGTTACAATGCTCTAGAACAGGGCTGTCCAACCCTCTATCTGGAGATCTACCTTCCTGTGGGTTTTCAGTCCAACCCTAATTTAACACACCTGATTCTACTAATTAGCTCCTCAACAAGACCTTAACAAGCTGAATCAGATATGCTTAATTAGGGTTGGACTGAAAACCTACAGGACAGCAGATCTCCAGGAAGAGGGTTGGGCAGCCCTTCTCTAGAAAGACTCCTAGAAATACTCCTGGCCCTAGTTAAAATGCTCTCGAAATACTCCTGGCCCTAGTTACAATGCTCTCGAAATACTCCTGGCCCTAGTTACAATGCTTTTGAAATACTCCTGGCCCTAGTTACAATGCTTTTGAAATACCCCTGGGCCATGGTTCAGGAATAAGGAACCTGGACAGTAAGTAGCTTCAGGTCTTTGATGTCTTTTATTTGACTCTATTCATTTGTGTTGGACACCTGACAAACACTCAGCAAAGAGATCAAAGACAGGCAGCTACTGTACTGTCTGTCTGTGGCCCTTTTGCTGCTACTGTCCCATCCATCATCCCCGGATTCAGTCCTGAGAAGACAAGCGAAGTGCTTCGCTAAAAGCAGCGCCAAACAAGCGACAATACTATGGTCCCATGTGGCTGAGTTGGTCGAGCATGGCACTTGCAACGCTAGGGTTGTGGGTTCAATTCCCATGGGCAATCAGTATGGAAATGTATGCACTGTAAGTCGCCCTGTATAAGAGCACATGTAAATAACTTGGTCATTAACAAAGTACATTCCTAGCACAGCACAACCAAATGTTTGCCATTGGAGCACAATGTCCTGGGAAAAAATTAAGAATAGGCCTACATTTTGTTTTATATGATTTATTTAAGTGTCGTTGTCCAGCCCACATGTTTACTAACTATTTTATCAATGTACCAATCGGGTTTCAGGAAGAAGCATAGCACAATTACAGCAGCCATGAAGGTTTTAAATGATATCACTGAAGCTCTTGACAAAAAACAGCATTGCGTCTCACTTTTTATTGATCTCTCTAAGGCTTTTGATACAGTTGATCATGTTATACTAAGGCAGAGATTGTCGAGTGTAGGTCTTTCAGAGCATGCAGTTGCATGGTTTGTTAACTATCTGTCTGATAGAACTCAGTGCACTCAATTTGATGGGCTCATGTCTGTTAAATTGTCTGTCTTTAATGATGTGCCCCAAGGCTCTGTACTTCGTCCTCTCTTATTCACTTTTTATATAAATAATTTAGACAAAAATGTCCAAAATGCGCAACTTAATTTTTATGCTGATGTACTGTTATTTACTGTTGTGCCTCATCTCTTACAAAAGCTTTCCAGAACTTGCAAACTGCTTTTTATACTGTTCAACATACCTTGTGTCAGTTGAAGCTTATCCTCAATACTGACAAAACTAAACTAATGGTGTTTTCTAAAGCAAGAAATAGACCTCTGAACCTTTCACCTATTACTACCTGTCAGGGCAAGGAGATTGAGGTTGTAACCTCATATAAATATCTTGGAATTTTGATTGATGATGGCCTCTTTTAAAATGCATATTCAACAACTTACAAAAAAAATTTAAGCTGAAATTAGGATTTTATTTTAGGAATAAGGCTTGTTTTTCTTTTGAAGCCAGAAGGAGGCTAGTATCAGCTACATTTATGCCTTTACTAGACTATGGGGATATTTTATATATGAATGCTTCCGCTCAGTGTTTGAGATCAATTGACACCCTTTACCATGGCACTTTGAGATTTATTTTAATCTGCAAAACCCTTACGCACCACTGCACCTTGTATACCAGGGTTGGCTGGCCTTCTCTAGTCACTCGTAGGCTCAGTCACTGGTATACTTTTATTTACAAAGCCATTTTGGGTTTACTACCTTTTTATTTGGGCATTTTTATTGTTCAGAAATGTAGTGGGTACTCCCTTCGTTCTCGGGACTTTATCCTGCTAACTGTTCCAAATGTCCGAACTGAATTTGGTAAAAGGGCTTTTATGTACTCTGCGCCATTGTCTTGGAACGACTTACAAAATACTTTTAAACTGGAAGAACTTGTCCCGATTGGTATTTTTAAATCACTGATGAATGATCTTGAGACTGATTCCCTGACATGTCAATGTTTTTAATTTGCTGTTTTGATTTTGTTATAGTCTAGTGAATTCTATGGTTTTTACTAGATTACTTGTAGTTTTTCATGTTGTGTCTGTAATTTTTGTAATGACTTGGCGCTGCCTATCTTGGCCAGGACGCTCTTGAAAAAGAGATTTTAAATCTCAATGAGCCCTTCCTGGTTAAATAAAGGTTAAATAAAAAATTAAAAAATGGGCTTACAAGACACTACAGAACAAAATAACATTTTATGCACTTGCAATAGTCATGGCCAGCATCGTCATCATCTAGCCACACTACATAAACAGTACATTTCTCCTTCTCCTCCAGGCATTGTGAACAAATTGAGCAATCTCAAACACACCCTGTCTGAACCAGAATTCAAGCCTCTGCTCGTCCTGTAAACAGAGTACTAGGTTATCACCAACAATGTTACAAAAAAACAAACATGTCTCAGATCGTCATACAGAGGGCAATAAAAACCCAAATGGATTTTGATTTTTGATTTCCCCAGGATCACACCGTAGGGAAATTCTCTCCAGGCACTCAAACTGACACTGAAGTTCTGCTACTGAGCAATAGTTAGGCCTACTACTGGGAAGGTCTTTCAAATTGTTGTGTATATAAATATAGTGTTTTACAAACCAAATATCTACCACAGATGTCTACGCTATAGGGATGGCGTTAAAATGGTTAGACGACATCAAAATCCCTAGTGTGGTACAACCCAAAGTTTTACCGCTGAAGTTTTGCAACTGAACAACAGTTTAGTTAGTATTGGGAGGGTCATTAAAATGACATCTGAGTTTTTTTTTTTTTACCATTGCACGGTCTCCATTCTTAATTAGGGAAAGTCAATAAAACCTCTACTTCACACTGAGGTAACAGTATAATAAAGACCCAGCCCTCTCTCTCTTCTCTCTTTCTCGCCGCTGCTCACAGACGTTGGAATGTCTCCGATTCCAGAGAGCCCTCCGAAGGAGAATAGTCCCGACACACTTACCAGACAAACCACCCAACTCTCCCTCTCCTCTGTCTGCAACTACTTCAACTTCTAATGGACTAACAGCAATAACAATATTAAAGTTGACAGCCCTTAATTAACCCACTGTAAAAAACTTTAGCGGCTCGCACGGGGCGAGGAAAACACAGTATTAAGAAAAGCAACCTTCACTTTTATGACAAAGATCTCCTGTGACAAGCTTCAGGCACCCGCTAGCACAAATGGCTTCTTCAATCCCCATAAAATCTAGCTCACAAAATCTACTCTCCCAAGTCAAGCTAACGCTATAGAAGTCTTAAGAGTATAGGTCTATTACATTAAAGCTATGTTATATTGCATCACTAGGTCTCTGATAGGTCCTCAGCTGCCAGTTATTAAGAGTCTAAAACAGCTGCTGGGGTGAAAGTTGTTTTGATTGATGTGAAGGTTATAACTCTGTCAGCACTAGGGAGAAAATACTGGCCTGGTCCCCAGTCTTGTCAACTCATATGGTAATCCCTGTTTGCGAAATTGGTGACCCCAGCATGCGTAGGTTCTCTTCCCAGGAAGAGTGCACCATCTGAGGCTTGAAGGGAGTCTGAGGCCTGTGCCTCTGGGAGTCTGAGGCCCGTGCCCCTGGTTCTCCTTCTACTCTAGCAGACAGAACAATAGGCTTAAGATCAGATGTCTATATAAACTGAAGTGAACGGCTGAGTTGGAAAGAGGTGACACTACTTTACATGCATTAACTGGCGTCCAGGTGCACACAGACAGACAGACAGACTTTTTGCATCGAGTTGCTCAATGTATGCATGAGGCTGAGGTCACGTTCACTATCTTCAAACTCCCGATCATAAATAAACCAAGGCGCAGCGTGCATGGAATTCCACATCTTTTTAATGAAGATGAAACTCACCAAACAACAAAACAGGCAACAACTGAAACGTTCCATTCTGGGCTGCTCACAGGCAGCTACACAAAAACAAGATCCCACAATCACATGTGGGAAAAGGCTTCCTAAGTATGATTCCCAATCAGAGACAACGATAGACAGCTGCCTCTGATTAGGAACCATACTCGGCCAATAACAAAGAAACAGAAAACATAGAATGCCCACCCCACATCACACCCTAACCTAACCAAATAGAGAAAGAAAACGGCTCTCTAAGGTCAGGGCGTGACACACATATTCTCATTCAGAAGTCATTATATTATTGTATTCATGAAGAGCTTTAGCAGCCAAAAGAGACACGTGATCTACCGGTGAAATACTTTCCACTGATGATTAAAGATTTAATCTCTAAGATTTCCCTCTCTGCTGATTGATACACACATTTAAATTACTAACATTAGAAATTTGAAGCAATACTTGTCTTGATATATATAAGATATATATATATAAAAACACTTCAAACAGTTTCGAAGTGAGTGGCAGATGCCCGAAGCTCAAGTTTTAGTCTACAATGAGGCAGCATCGGTGCTACCCAGAGATATTACCCAGAGAGGGGGGTTGACACCGGGAAAAATAATGATGACACACTATTTTCATCAGCTATTCCCTTCTAACATATAACACCCCCTACAAGATGACTCCCAGTCACTTATAGGGAGTGACTGGGAGTCATAATCATCACACTTAAAGGACAGGGGGCAAGGAAACAAGAGCTGTCAGAATGGTCTGTCTGGAAAGAATACTACAGAACAGAAACAGTCACAAGGACCGTAAAATTGGTCTGTCTGGCAAGAACACTCCCAAAGTCACGGAAAAGAAGCAGAAGTGGTCAAACACCCAGAACAGAAGCAGAAGTGGTCAAACACCCAGAACAGAAGCAGAAGTGGTCAAACACCCAGAACAGAAGCAGAACTGGACAAACACCCAGAACAGAAGCAGATCTGGACAAACACCCAGAACAGAAGCAGATCTGGACAAACACCCAGAACAGAAGCAGATCTGGACAAACACCCAGAACAGAAGCAGATCTGGACAAACACCCAGAACAGAAGCAGAAGTGGTCAAACACCCAGAACCCTATTAAGAAGTAGTCATGGTAATCCAGCATCAAAACAACTACCATTGGCGACAAATCTCCTGCTTTAAACGACCACAACAACAAAGGTCTCTATAAGTAGGCCAATGTGGGATTTGTGACAATGAAGGGTGCCAGGGAAGTTGGACCTTTTTGTTTTCACCTTGTGTAAGCTTGAGTCCTTTTTGCTTAGAGACAGAGTTTGAAAGGGCAAGGTTATTCTAAAAATGGCGTAGACGTGTTAATATACTGTATAAGACACATAATATACTGTATCATAGTCATGATAGTCAGAAAGTCACACACACTAGGTGCCGTCGAAGCTCGTCTTCATAAAATTGGGATGGTATTTTTTTATAAGTGATTGAGGCAAATGGTGCTTCCAAAAATGGACCGGCTATCACCTACCGATTATCTGAGAGTCTGACAGACACACTGACAAGGTCTTTTTAAAACTTGACGAGGGACAGAAGAACAACTATATTCAATATCAGACAGTCAGACACTTACCTAGGGGGATCGGAGGACAGAAGTCTTCATAAAAACGTAACGGCACTTCTATTAGTCATAGAAGGTTAAGGAAGGACAGAGGAAGACCAACCATAATCAGCAGAACCACGTGAAGAAACAGGAAACAGCTGCTCAGGCCAAGAGATGACGCAATTGCTGAGGGTGCAAGTGTTGCCTAGGTCACTCAAAGGTTAACGCAAAAACAACCCCTGTTTGATCGACACTAACAATCTCTCCAGTTACGAATACGATGTCACAAAAGCATCAGCGATGTCACCCCTCGGCACTTTTGCTGATCACAGCACTTATAAATGGCACATTAAGCAGCAGGAGAAGGAGACGAAAGAGAGAAAAAATGACAAGAAAACAATGGCAGTGTCAGATCAGAGCGAACCTTCTAGAAAACCGGGCATCAGCACATTCCAAGGCAATTAGGCCACAGTGACGCCCCAGTTCTTCAGATCCGATGCGCCCGTTTTCCCCCCGGCATAGACAAGACCCTAGCTAGCCCGTTAGCACGCTGAGGCTAATGTGGAGCGACTGTGGAGTGGGGTGTAGCAGACGTATCAGTGAAGGGCCAGTCTGGCTGGAACATGTCCTTACAGAGAGAACAGACGTATCAGTGGAGGGCCAGGCTGGCTGGAACATGTCCTTACAGAGAGAACAGACGTATCAGTGAAGGGCCAGGCTGGCTGGAACATGTCCTTACAGAGAGAACAGACGTATCAGTGGAGGGCCAGGCTGGCTGGAACATGTCCTTACAGAGAGAACAGACGTATCAGTGAAGGGCCAGGCTGGCTGGAACATGTCCTTACAGAGAGAACAGACGTATCAGTGGAGGGCCAGGCTGGCTGGAACATGTCCTTACAGAGAGAACAGACGTATCAGTGAAGGGCCAGGCTGGCTGGAACATGTCCTTACAGAGAGAACAGACGTATCAGTGGAGGGCCAGGCTGGCTGGAACATGTCCTTACAGAGAGAACAGACGTATCAGTGAAGGGCCAGGCTGGCTGGAACATGTCCTTACAGAGAGAACAGACGTATCAGTGGAGGGCCAGGCTGGCTGGAACATGTCCTTACAGAGAGAACAGACGTATCAGTGGAGGGCCAGTCTGGCTGGAACATGTCCTTACAGAGAGAACAGACGTATCAGTGGAGGGCCAGGCTGGCTGGAACATGTCCTTACAGAGAGAACAGACGTATCAGTGGAGGGCCAGTCTGGCTGGAACATGTCCTTACAGAGAGAACAGACGTATCAGTGGAGGGCCAGTCTGGCTGGAACATGTCCTTACAGAGAGAACAGACGTATCAGTGGAGGGCCAGTCTGGCTGGAACATGTCCTTACAGAGAGAACAGACGTATCAGTGAAGGGCCAGTCTGGCTGGAACATGTCCTTACAGAGAGAACAGACGTATCAGTGAAGGGCCAGTCTGGCTGGAACATGTCCTTACAGAGAGAACAGACGTATCAGTGAAGGGCCAGTCTGGCTGGAACATGTCCTTACAGAGAGGACAGACGTAGCAGTGGAGGGCCAGGCTGGCTGGAACATGTCCTTACAGAGAGGGTAACAGTGAGGGAGCAAGGTAGGGCAGAGGAGTAGCAGGTACTGTATTAGAGAGAGTAGGACAGGGAAAGAGTGAGAGAAAGACAGAGAGAAACAGGTGGAAGGACGGACAGATGGACAGCGCGCGCACACACACACAGACACACTCAATAGTTCTAGTCACACAGTGAGAAAATCATCATGTGTAAGACGTCCATAAAACAGCATTCCTAATAACTCCCCATTTACACCAGCAGTGATAAGTTCAGGCTACTGAACGAAGAGTATATTTCCAGGGAGTGGAATGTTAAGGAGCCTTCGTGACAAATGGCCTCTTAGTCAGACAGGGATTTGGCTGCAGCGTAAGTTATCTTTGTTTATATTTTATTTCACTCTATGAATAAAAGACTAAAAGACTAAAAGACTAAAAGACTGGAATGTCACGGCTACAAGCATGAGGAGCTGCAGAAAGCAGATATGCAAGCCTTCATACTTTAGGGATTATATCTAGTTATACATCAATCTCTCATTAAAATAGGTTTCATTCTCCTATAAAAACCAATAACGACAATCAGCTTTCCATCTCCGCAACAACTGCCAAGAACAATCATTCTATTTCACAATCCTCAACAGGGATTGTGCAAATAGAAATGTTTCCAAAAACCTCAGTCAGTGGCAGTCAGTCAGTGGCAGTCAGTCAGTGGCAGTCAGTCAGTGGCAGTCAGTCAGTGGCAGTAGTTCTGCCTGAGCCCAGAACACTACAATTATAGTATGAAAAGGTTAGCGCTCTTTATTCATTGCAATGAGTTTTTCTCATTGGGACATCGTGAGAGATACTGTGTCTATTTCTCTCTTACACAGTATAGTCAATGAGGCATAAAATACATTTAAAAAGTGACATGTGATCATGCGTATGTATGCAGTTTTATCTCTACTGTCTGGCTATATGGGATTTGAATAGATTAGAATAGAGCTGTACGTAACAGACAGGGGCTCTATCCATTAGACAACAATACAGTAATACTACTGTAGTCAGACTCTCTCCCCCTCTCCCCCTCTCTATCCCCCCTCTGAATCCATCCTCCATCTCTCCCCCCCTCGCTCTCTCTCTCACCCCTTTGTATATCTCTCTCTCTCTCTCTCCCCCACTCTATCCCCCCTCTGAATCCATCCTCCATCTCTCCCCCCTTCGCTCTCTCTCTCACCCCTTTGTATATCTCTCTCTCTCTCTCTCTCCCCCACTCTATCCCCCCTCTGAATCCATCCTCCCTCTCCCTCTCCCCCCTCTGAATCCATCCTCCCTCTCCCTCTCTCTCTCTATATATATATATATCCCCCTCGCTCTCTCTCTCTCTCTCTCTCTCTATATATATATATATATCCCCCTCGCTCTCTCTCTCTCTCTCTCTCTATATATATATATATATATCCCCCTCGCTCTCTCTCTCTCTATATATATATATATATCCCCCCTCTCTCTCTCTCTCTCTCTCTCTCTCTCTCTCTCTCTCTCTCTCTCTCTCTCTCTCTCTCTCTCTCTCTCTCTCTCTCTCTCTCTCTCTCTCTCTCTCTCTCTCTCTCTCTCTCTCTCTCTCTCTCTCCTATTAAAAGCATAGTTGATAATATGAGCCCATTCGATGGAGCTACTGTATAGCTATCTCAGCCAGCACCCACACACACACACTGCTATTCAAACAAGCAGCTGGTGGGTGTGTCGCTGCCCAGTTGCTCAACACACACACACAAATTTGGCTTCCTTCCCGGGGGTCAAGCATCACTTTGTAAAGATGAACACGGAGGACTTGATTTGTCCAGGCTACATGCGGTGAGCGGACATGAACTGGCAAACAACAGCAATACGGCGCAACCTGGGCCGAGGTCCATTCTGTTCCAACTGAATAGTTTACGGAGAATAACTGACACTAATCATGGCCGTGATTTACAACGTTACGAGGATGGTTGAGTGTGTAAATGGGTTGTTTATGCTTAAAAAACGGGATAGTTAAATGAAGTGAACTCTAACACTTCAGAATACTTTTAGGAGGATAACTGACAGTTTAATTATGTGTACTGTGATGCTGAAGTGATTACGAAGGATTTACAACTGTGTAAGGATTCTTGAGTGTCTTGACGTTTCAGCTAAATGGACTGAACCATAATACTTCAGAGAGGGGGAGAATAATTTAGTATGGGGTGAACCATTGGATGTTAAAGGCTCTGTTTTATGTGTCCCTCCCCCGTTCTTTCCTTGCGGTCCCTTGGATGCCGATTGGGGTTGACAGTCCAGCTGGCAGGACACACTACACACAAGACGAGGTTGCTGCTCTCACATAAACACACACACACTTGCACACACTTGCACACACACACACACACACACACACACACACACACACACACACACACACACACACACACACACACACAGTTAGTTTCAGTTAAAAGCATATCATCTCTGTCTCCAAAGTCCCAGTCAGTGCTTACTGAGAGCAGGGGCAAGCCAGAGAGCACACACAGCTATGGAGAATGGCATTGGTAACCCTTCAACTGTGAAGGGAAAGTCATAGCTTGTGGATAAAGAGTAGATGGAAAACATCATGACACTCACACTGATAGACAGCTAATCTATCCAGAGAGAAAATGGCAATAGCAGAGTAGTAGAACGATTTCAAAAGGAAATGTATATCACTTCATGTCAACAGCCTGTGTAGGATCTCTCCCCTCTCTCTCATTCTCTCTCTTTGTCTCTCTCTCTCTTTCCCCTCTCTCTTTCCCCTCTCTCATTCTCTCTCTTCGTCTCTCTCTCTCCCTCCCCTCTCTCTCATTCTCTCTCTTCATCTGTCTCTCTCCCTCCCCTCTCTCTCATTCTCTCTCTTCATCTGTCTTTCTCTCTCCCCTCTCTCTCATTCTCTCTCTTCCTCTGTTTCTCCAACCTAACTTAACCCCCATTCATACAGCTCTGTGGATAGATGGCAGCCCAACAACCCAAATCCAACCCGTGTGGTATTTCCAGCAAACTTTCCCTAATTTCAAAGAACACAAATAAAGAGTTTCATTTTGGTTGGCTAGGGTAGTGTGGGATTATCAAGCTACGGCTGGGTCTGTGGAGTCTCACTAGTTTAGTCCAACTGGGGGGTTATAGTGTGTGTGTGTGTGTGTCAATGTGGGTCAATGCGTGTGCGTGCGTGTGTTTGCGTGCTCGTGCATGCGTGGGTACGTGTGTGTGTGTGTGTGCGTGCGTGGGTACGTGTGTGTGTGTGTGTGTGTGTGTGTGTGTGCGTGCGTGCGTGCGTGCGTGTAGAGAAAAAACACAAGGTTGACCTGAAGTGTGGTCCACTCTCACAGAACTCGGACTTAAACATTTGTTGAACTTTGACCTTGTTGATAGAGGGGACTGAAATACACCCCAGGAAGTGTGGTAAGATACAAGCAGAACCAAAAGGAGACAGCTGTAAGAAACTCACACTGTTCCATTCACACATTACACAGTCGTCTATGGTGAGCCACAATCCTTCTAGCGGAACCATATTGTATTCAGCAAAAGCCCTATGCTATGCGGCACCATACAGTAAGCTAGCTAGGCAACCAACCAATAGGCTCGACATAGATATCTTGTTGCCCAATGAGATATCAAGACAGAGAGCTAAAGCAACATTCTCAGCTGCCTCCGAGGCTGCTGGGAGGTTTTCAACGAGCCGAGCCTTGGTGGGTTGCCCGTTCAGTGAGGTTGTTCTATCATTCCACCTCTTCTCCTCTCTCCCTCTCTAGTCCCCCTCCTCTCTCTCTCTCTCTCTCTCTCTCTCCCTCTCTGTCTCTGTCTCTACATTTCCCACAGTGAGTCTTTTTATGCCCTCAAGCAGGAGCGCTGTGTACAACCTCTCTTTATTGGCTAGGGTCACGGACAGTTGCCAATAGCAACCTCGATTTCGATGGGGGTGGTGATGGGGTGGGGGAATTGGTGATGTCAGTTTGGCTATTTTGGAACGCAGAAGAAATAGTGTTGAAATGGGCGGTGTGGACATGGCGAGAGAGAGAAGAGGAAAGAGAGAGGGAGGAGAAGGAGGAGAGAGGGTGGAGAGGAAAGAGAGAGGGAGGAGAAGGAGGAGAGAGGGTGGAGAGGAAAGAGAGAGGGAGGAGAGGGGGAGAGAGGGCCGAGGGCCTGTAGTGACAGAGAGAGAAAGAGAGTTCTTTCATTTCAGAACATGCTGTGCAAACAAGCTCCTCTTGCTTATGCACACACACACACACACACACACACACACACACACACACACACACACACACACACACAGAGAGAGATGCATGTTCAATGGGCTGCTTCTAAGCTTGTGATTAGTCATAATAGCAGCAGGATAAACAGCTAAAGGAAGTAACAGGCACTGAAGGAGGAGATACATATTTTATACTTTCTCAGTATTTTGTGTTTGACTCATAAAATGAACGACTTTCATCATCCTCGTAAACTGAAAGTGAAACCTTATTCATCTCCCCAAGAATAACTGTGATTAAGTTCCAATTTCTTTACACATTTTTAAGGGAGGTTTAGTAAACACATTTTAAAGGGAGGTTTAGTAAACACATTTTAAAGGGAGGTTTAGTAAACACATTTTTAAGGGAGGTTTAGTAAACACATTTTTAAGGGAGGTTTAGTAAACACATTTGAGGTGTACTCTCCAGCGAACAAAGGCCTCCAAAAGAGTTCTTCCGCTGTCACCCCTGGTTCCAGGTAAAAACCCTCTTGGGTTCCAGGTAGAACCTTTTTGGGTTCCATGTACATGGAACCCAAAACGGTTCTACCTGGAACCCAAAACCGTTCTACCTGGAACCAAAAAGGGTGTTTTAAAGGGAAGAACCCTTTTAGGGTCTAGATAGCACCTTTTTGTGAGTAGTGCTGCTGACATGCTGTAGTATGACAGAACGGAGCAATGTTTCCACCGACCAGCACTGCCTTCCAGTCTAGAGGCACTAGAGAGAGACAGACAGCACATCTCTCTCATTTCCACGTTCCAGTTTTCTTTCCTCTTATCCTCTGTTGCTCTTTCTCTCCCACTCCCTCTCTCTCTCTATTTCTTTGTCTCTCCCTCCATCATCCCTGCTCTCACCCCCTTTCTCTCCATCTCCCTCTCAAGGTGGAGGGGACACCAGTGTTGGTGGACAGGCTGCTTGGCCAGCTGTCGTGGGGCCTTGTGGGTAACACATGGAGGTCAGAGGGCCCCAGATACTGTAGACACCACTACCAGGGGACCAACCTGGCTCCTCTCTCCCTCTCTCTCTCTCCCCCTCTATCTACTGCTGCTCTCTGTGTTGTTCTCTCTCTCTCTCTCTCTCTCTTTCGCTCTCTCTCTGTCTCTCTCTCTAACTGCTGCTGTCCACTCTCTCCAGGACGCGTCACTCTGCCTGACCCTTGCAGGCAGCAACACCATTAGCTAACTGGACACTGATGTAGACAACCCACTGCCCTTGGATGGCTCTCCCTTAAATAATGCTGACCACATCACAATGTTGACCGAGCCTAAGTTAGATAAGATGGTGCTGCATTAAATACTATGTGGGCACCGTGTAAAGATTCCACTAAGCTGCATTTTAAAGGCCCGTGTCACAACTTCCTCCGAAGTTGGTGCCTCTCCTTGTTCGGGCGGCGTTCGACATCACCGGCTTTCTAGCTGCCACCGATCTACGTTTCTTTTTCTATGTTGTTCTGTCTTGATTGTACACACATGGTTCCCTTTACGTTATAATTTATTCCCTATTTAACCCTCTGGTTCCCACATGGTTTTGTGCGTGTTTGTTCTTTGTTTAGTGTTCAAGACTTCTGTGAGCTGGTGTGTTTTTCCCTGCGTGGAAATCATTGTTTCTTTTCGAGTAAAGTACGTCTTTTACTCAGTTCTGTGTCCTGCGCCTGACTCCGACCTAACCGCTGCACACTGACAGCGCGTAGGCCATTTTTATGAGTAATTCAAGACAGAAGTATTTGACCCAAAGACTGTGTAATTTGCAACCGATAGGGATACTTAACCCAAAGTAAACCTGTGTGACAAATGAAAATCAAATAACAAAATAAATCCAAGAGAGAGAGGGGGGAGGGAGTGAGAGAGAGCAGAAACCAAATCCATAAACATATGAATCCCATGTATTAGTCAACACCATGTTTTGATTCCCTCACTGCTATGCAAACTCCTCCATTGTTAGTGTGGCCCGGCAGAGGATGCTACTGCCTGATGATGATGTCTAATCACCAACAAAGGGCCCCTGGCAAACGGGTCACGGCTTCAACGCTGCTCGAGGTGCACATAACCCATGTGACGTTAAAATGACCAGAGTGACGGAATGGCTCTACCGTGTGTGTGTCGGGGTGGGGGGAGTGGCTGTGTTACTCTTAGAGGGGGGGGGGGGGAACGGACGTCCACACTTAGCTTTGTCGCTAAATATAGCACTACAGAGGGAAGCAGTGGCGACACGGGCACGGCTAGTGGCTAACTGTCTCCCATGGCTAACTAGAGTAGCTTTAGCCTAGCGGTGGGTGACAGTGTGTTAGCTGTTTGGTAAGAAGAGCTATACTGGCCAGATGAGAGAGACATTAGAGTGTGCATTTTCTTCAGCTTACCACCCCGTCTAGTAACAGCCTTGATGGTTGCTATGGAGATGACGTACTGCACTCTGAAAATTGCCCTTTTTACTTTGAGGATCTCAAGAAGGTTTTGAGGGATGGTTGGGTTTACTTACAATCCAAGCAGGAGGTCGAACGTCTTAGCTTCTTTGATCTATTTTGGATAGGCCTATGACACATTCTCAGAATCCCTTGAAATCCCAAGTTATATGTCCAAATCCACATAACACTCTCTCAGACCAAAGACAGAAGGAGCTCAAGCTCGTCGTAGCTTTTAAGTACTATTTTGGATATTTTCCAATTTGTCAGTAGACAGCATTAATAGCCTCAAAAAAAAGGAGTTATTTGTCCAAATACGTCCAAATCCACATAACATGCTGTCAGACCGAACACTTAGCTCCCGAAATGAGTCAAGTAGCCTCTCCTCCATCTCCCTCAGAGGCTAGCATCTGCTGGCCCCATTTCTCCCCCATTTGTGATTAAAGCTTGAGGAACAGAAACAACAACAACACAGTAAAGGAGACAGCTAACAAGACAACAAAGCCAGGAGAGGACAGATAGCCGACGCACGTGCTCCCTCCCTAGAGCTCTGCTACCCGACCTGAGCCCGACAGGCCCCCAACATTATACATGGCGTTTGGGGCGGGTAGGGGTGTTTTTTTCATCACTAACCAGGGAACGGGTAGGGCTGTGGTATCACTAAATTGATCAGTAACGTTTTGAAGCTGTGCGTTTCAGTCCTGCCTGACTATCATATCATGGTGTCAGTAGTGCTTCAACCTCGTCACATATAAAACAGAGACAATAATAACGTTGGGTTTTGTCTGAGTTTGGAGTGGTGGAAAAGTAGCTAACAGCTCACTGCTCGCTCATGTCTCATCACTGAGCAGCTCAAGCGGAGCCGTTGCTATGGATACTTACAGACTCAAAGCAGGCATGAGCAGAGCGCGGGCGAGTGGCAGACAGAGAGGAGCAGCTAATGGATTTACTAACAGAGGAAGTTATTGCTGATTTTGGGTTTCAGGCAGGGCCTTAAATGTGGCAGCATCAGGCCTGGGTAGGGTAAGGCCTGAATGTCGCATGCAAGGGTAGGGCTCAGGCTTAAAATTCATGCCCGTACAGGGCTCTATTCCTCCCTCCTTGCTCAGAATGTCGGTGTCCTCGCTATGGTAGTTCACTAGTCAATATGCTTAGCCGCTAATGCTAGCTTCCACGGCTGTGCGTCGTGACACCGATTCAAACAAAATGTATCTCCATCGGCCATGGGGTGTAGAGAGTAGTGTGGAGACACCCCATTGGCAAAGGCAGAGTGAGGCTTTAGCCAAGAGAGAGGGACAGCGATGGGGGATCTCTCCAGTTATACCCGACTAGCAGTGGAGGGCATGTCATCGAGCGGGACTTGTTTTTTGTTGTTGTGTTGGTCACAATGGGAGATAAGAGGAGAAGAGACACGATATCAAACAAACAAACAACTGAGGTGGAGAGAAAAGAAGGGAAGGAGAGAGAGAGATGGGTTAGTGAGAGAAACAGATGGGGGGAATTACATTGATCAAAACGGCAAAAGAAAGAATGATCAAAACAGAGAGATGATGACAAAGAGCTTGGTAGTGGGGTACTTTTCTCAGCATGAGTCCCGATACTGGTGGAAAGCCCAGATATGATTGGCTGTGCCCTTGTCAGTTACACAAACCTCCCATAAGCAATCTGAAATTGAGCCTCTACGTAAAACAACAAGATACTTCCGTGATAGCAGAGATCTGGGTGCCGTTAAGATCAAACAACGTCGCACAGCCTTCTCAGAACCTAAGGGCATGTGGGAGGAAAACGGTTGAGTATTGGTATAGGTAAATAAGTGAATCTTATCTTTTAGCTAATGCAACGTACCGCAATGCGCCTATGTGGAAGTGCCCTGTGTGTTTCTATGTTTGCGGATAGGCCATCTCTAAAAATAGTTGTGGGAACTCCCTCAGTGCAAACATAGTACTGAAATTAGACACCTGTGTTCCGGGGGGCCATTCATAGTGACTCACATAGGCATATAGGGCTATGGAAGTGAACTACATGCTAGAACCTGTACAATGTACAACTACATGCAGGTCGGAAATATCTGATAACATTACATTTCCTAAGTCTAATGTTTCGTGTGAGAGTCTGACAGGTTTTCAACATGCTAAGTTCAAAGGTGAGTTCTTTACAGAAGTGGGACTGGATCTTTAACTCAGTGTTAGGTCTTACAGAGTTCGATATATCTGATATAACCTTATTTCATGAATCATCAAATTGGGATGATTTGTGTGTGTGTCAGACATCTATTGAACTTACCTAGTCCAAGGAGAGTCCTTGATAAAAAAAAACCCTGTGTGATACGGAAGCAGGCTATGCAGAAAGTCAAATAGAAATGTTGTTGACAAGGGGAGCGTGTCAAAAAAAAATATCTATGAAGATTTAAATATGATTTAAATATAATTAGCATGTTAAAATGTTTTGTCACATAAACAGAATATTTGGGTGGATGAATGGGGAGAACATTTTTGTGACACGTCTTCAGAGCACGAAGGCTCTAACATACTCCCTCGCCTGTGCTCTTGCTGGGCCCAACACACACACACACACACACACACACACACACTCCTTCCTTGCACTCCTTCCTTGCATCAACGTCTCTGTTCAAGCTTCCTCTCGTCATCACCTCTGTTCTGGCCTTGCTTCAACCAGCCACCGTCTTCTCCGCCGTCAAGTGCGTCTGTCTGACGCTTCTGCTTTGTATCACGCGGGGTCCTTGTGACTATCAAAACACTCTGTCCTCTTTCAAAAGACACCTCTCTCTTAACGACATTTACACTTCTTACTGAATCACACCGCCGGACACAGTGTTTACTGGCTCTGCGTCGCTGCTTCTGAATTACTTCATCTTTGCCTGACTGAGCGCGTAGACTCGCGCTTTTTCCATTGAGTCAGAGAGCTAGCCAGTAAACACTACACATGCCTTCCAATGGGAAAAACAAGGGAGAGCGTATGGGAACTTACTGAATCTATTGACATTGCTCTGGGTTGGTTAGTCAGTGACACAATTTACTGCATGCATTGTTTTAATGAACTTTAAATAAGAAGAAGAAGCGGCCATTACACTGACAAAGTGCACAGCGTAGAATGTGAATAGCATTGGCGCCATCATTTCCATTGCAGCGTGCGTCAGTGTAGTATGGGTGCATGATGCGTGTCTTCTTCATTGGTGTGTTGATGAATGCCGGCTTGCTCGAGGCGGGAGAAACCGGAAAAGGACAACATGGCAGTGGAGTAGGTTGATTCCAGGAAGAAGAAAATGTGGCATTTCGATGTGTCAGATAGAGTGACAGATGAATTGCTTACAGCAGCTCAAGGTTACGTCTACTTGATCTCAGTTTCATAAAAAACCCTTCATTTTTATAGATTCTGCATGAGGAAATGACTTACTTCCTGTACAAATCAATCATAGAAAGAGATTGCAAAATAAGCAGTCTTGCATAACACCTTGGTGTGTGATGCACAGAAGGCTAACTGTCAGTGTTATGCCATTCATCCAACATCCACCACAGACTCTGCAACCATCCACCCTGGCCATACTCGGGAACAAACACCCTAGAATTTACTGGGTTCGGAACAGTGTTCCGTTGTCCGAGAGCACGGAGTTTGGATCACCGTTCCATGCTCCTTCACTCCCTCCCTCGCGGGTTGGGCTGCGTTACAAATGGCAGAGCCCTATCAAAAGGTAGTGCACTATATAGGGAAAAGGGTGACATTTGGGATGCACCCCTCGGTGTCTTAAGCCAGGTGCACAGTACACGACTTTCAAAATCCTAACATCACATTAAAACGTCTTTCCTGTAGTTTTTTTCCGTCTTGCCAACGTAATGGTGCTCACACTAAACGATGTGGCACAGATGGAGGTCACACACTAGAAGATTCTTCACTTGGTCGTGATGATTCTCGATGCCCCGCTGTCTCGCCAAAACAACGTGTGGATGTGATTAGATTTAATGTAACTACAACGAGTTGTGGCACAAAGCAGCCTCATAAAGGTTTTCACTCAGACGTTCACGCTTGCCATACAGAGTTGAAATATCTAGGCAATACATTTTGCATTGAATAACACCGGTAGTGAACTTCAGAGCTGTAACAATTAGATGCTTTGGCTTTGGTTAAAGGCAAGTACAAACACATACTAGTATTAGTTATCACTCCTGCTGGAGAGTCTTCACATTCTGGGTGATGTGATGCAACATCAACATCTCACTGGCTTCTTCTCTGGCGAGCTCTCATTGGCTACTGCTAATCACCGTTCTCAAAACTTGCCATTACATATCTCACACTACAAGTGCATTGCAGATTTGGGGTGGATAAAATAAAACATGTTTGAAAATATCGGTCTAGGTCTAGGACCGCTCAAAAGACGAGATCGGTAGCCCTCATATTGCGTCTCTGATCCGCTAACTTTAAACCAGCATCGGTAACAGCCGCGCGCCTCGAGTAGGCAACGACATGAGGATTTTGTCTCCGTTCTCAAAAACTTGTCTGGGACAAGTAAATCGGAGACAAAATCCTGTAGTGTTCACCTGGCTTTAGCCGTCCCGCATGCCAGTGCAGGAACCCGACGAGGCGGAAGGTTCCATGTGCGTATCCATTTCTCCATGCTTTCCTGCCCCTGACATACTTGCAGGGATAGGATCTCGTTAATCCAGAGGTAAGATGAATGGCGGCACTGTGTGTCTGAGTGTTGGGGGGAGGGGGGAGGGGGGGGGGGGGGACCAGAGGGGGGTAGGCAGAAGGGAAACGAGTCCCTGGCGGGCAGTGATGCAGTCAGCTAGGCACAAAGACTGGCTCAGTCCTCAGTCCTGCTCTCACAAACGGGCAAATTAAATAGATAAATACATACAGTGCATATCCTGCTTGGGCCCTGTATGCAATCTTATATCATCATGAAGTATTTGAGACCGTGATCTTAATCTTCCATGATCTTATGATCTTAAACCTTGTATAAAAATTGAAGAATTTAGTATTTGAAATTGTGATGTTCATCTTGACACTTGTAGTGGTCGTGTCGTATTAGGGTTCCACCCACTGTTGTTCATGCGATATGGATGGATTTGCATATAAATGGCACGGAATGCGGGCTAGGTCAAAGGTCATAGAGGTAGAGCATGTCAATATGGAGGGTGTAGATCTGGATACTACTAGATTGAAGCCTTGACTAAAGTGCACTTCAGTCTTCTGTGCCTGCCCCTTCTGTTTTGGCAAGGAAAAGGTGAAGGATCCAGGTGGATATGTGCTTGTCAATACCGCTTGAAAGCATGGCCAGGGACAAAGGGGAACTTCTGTGAGTTATCAAAATGCTCACTGAAATAGTCAGGCGAAAATGCATTATGCGACATTGCTCAGAAATTCTTCATATCTAATGCTCTACTCTTGCTCATCTCCCCAGGGCTGAAAGAAATCACTCACTAACTTCCCAGACATGATCCAACCAACCATGAGCTCCAAAAAGAGACAAGCTTCTGGCCTATCAGATTCACGGGCCCTAATAAAAAAACTGACAATGCAGTAATGATGTAACCACCCCACCCCTTAGTCGCCTGAGTTTGATTTATTAGGATCCCAATTATCTGACGCCATTGGAGACAGCTAGTCTTACTGGGGTGCGGCACATGACGAAAAAGAGATTACAGACAAAATACTTTACAATTTACATACGTTTAAAAACATTAACATGTAGTGTGTGTGTGTGTGTGCGCATCTATCATTTACACATAAACTCAGCAAAAAAAAGAAACGTCCTCTCACTGTCAACTGTGTTTATTTTCAGCAAACTTAACATATGTAAATATTTGTATGAACATAACAAGATTCAACAACTGAGACATAAACTGAACAAGTTCCACAGACATGTGACTAACAGAAATGGAATAATGTGTCCCTGAACAAAGGGGGGTCAAAATCAAAAGTAATAGTCAGTTTCCGGTGTGGCCACTAGCTGTATTAAGTACTGCAGTGCATCTCCTCATGGACTGCACCAGATTTGCGAGTTCTTGATGTGAGATGTTACCCCACTCTTCCACCAAGGCACCTGCAAGTTCCCGGACATTTCTGGCGGGGAATGGCCCTAGCCCTCACCCTCAGATCCAACAGGTCCCAGACGTGCTCAATGGGATTGAGATCCAGGCTCTTCGCTGGCCATGGCAGAACACTGGCATTCCTGTCTTGCAGGAAATCACACACAGAACGAGCAGTATGGCTGGTGGCATTGTCATGCTGGAGGGTCATGTCAGGATGAGCCTGAAGGAAGGGTACCACATGAGGGAGGAGGATGTCTTCCTTGTAACACACAGCAATGACATCAAGCTCAGTCTGATGATACTGTGACACACCGCTCCAGACCATGACGGACCCTCCACCTCCAAAACGATCCCGCTCCAGAGTACAGGCCTCGGTGTAACGCTCATTCCTTCAACGATAAACGCGAATCCGACCATCACCTCTGGTGAGACAAAACCGCGACTCGTCAGTGAAGAGCACTTTTGCCAGTCCTGTCTGGTCCAGCGATGGTGGGTTTGTGCCCATAAGCGACGTTGTTGCCGGTGATGTCTGGTGAGGACCTACCTTACAACAGGGCTACAAGCCCTCTGTCCAGCCTCTCTCAGCCTGTTGCGGACAGTCTGAGCACTGATGGAGGGATTGTGCGTTCCGGGTGTAACTCGGGAAGTTGTTGTTGCCATCCTGTACCTGTCCCGCAGGTGTGATGTACCGATCCTGTGCAGGTGTTGTTACACGTGGTCTGCCACTGCGAGGATGATCAGCTATCCGTCCTGTCTTCCTGTAGCGCTGTCTTAGTCCTCATGCCTCCTTGCAGCATGCCTAAGGCACGTTCCCGCAGATGAGCAGGGACCCTGGGCATCTTTTGGTGTTTTTCAGAGTCAGTAGAAAGGCCTCTTTAGTGTCCTAAGTTTTCATAACTGTGACCTTAATTTTCTACCGTCTGTAAGCTGTTAGTATCTTAACGACCGTTCCACAGGTGCACGTTCATTAATTGTTTATGGCTCATTGAACAAGCATGGGAAACAGTGTTTAAACCCTTTACAAAGAAGATCTGTGAAGTTATTTCAATTTTTATGAATTATCTTTGAAAGACAGGGCCCTGAAAAAGGGAATTCACTTTTTTTTCTGAGTTTACATGAACAACTAGGGGACGTAAAATGGACACACTCTCTTCAGGGGATCATAAAAAAGGACACCCGCTTCCAGAGATGATGACCCCAGACACAATGACATCACAGAGCAATAATACAGTGATGCTTTGTGGGTAGTAAGACTATTGTTCTCATTTCTTACATTGCAGTGGGTAGGGAAAGAATGGTCAAATAATGTATCTATACTGTACTGTATGAGAAACTCAATACACATAGGCCTACTGGTCTTCTGCATGGCTCAATGGCACAATGATGAGGCATGCTTGGAAGAACATGATCAGCTGCCTGTCAATGCAAGAGAGTTACAAGGAACTGTGACCCCACAATTGATCTGCAGATACCCCCAACACACAAACACAAACTAGCTAAATCTTCCCCTATGACCCCAGAATGTTGATTCTCAAAACACGCTCAGAACCCTGCACTCATCCACACACACTTCCTTCCTCCGGCCAGGCTCAGCGAGACAGACAGTGATAACAGCACAGTCACACGCGGGAAATCAAATGCAGCTGGTCGCCTGGTCAACAAACGGAGGCCATCTGACAGAGACCAGATGGACAGAGACACCGAGGCATGGTGAAGATTGACTCTTTCCTGTATCTGGTCTGGAGGCCCTCAGAGCCAAACAGAAGTCTCATATAAAGTACTCGTATGCTGAACTCATATAGAAGTGATGTAGGCCTATAGAAGCAGATCTCATGTACAGTAAAGTACTTGCTTAATATCAACACTGTAAGGGCCTTGAAGAATAACCCATACACAGTGCCTATATAAAGAACTCGTATAGAAGTGGAACACATATGAATGTATATCGTGCTCATTCTCATCACTGTAGCCTACTCAACATTGTAGTCTGTTACAAAAGAAGTTTGTTTGTGATCATGTACTGATGTCATATCTTAATTTGATCATCCTGTTGTTGCAGGAATTTTCTTTCACAGCAGGAAATGCAAACTTGTAGTGTATTCAAGGTTTAAAATGGCTTCTAAAGTTTGTGTAATTTCCACATAAATATGTCAGTCCTGATTAGCCCTAACAAAAAATGTATCAACCCCTACAATTTTTTTTATATATAATATACATATCCACATATATACACATGGACTCTACAAGCTGTTGAAAGTGTTCCATGCGGATGCTGGCTCATGTTGATTCCAATGCTTCCCACAGTTGTGTCAAGTTGGCTGGATGTCCTTTGGGTGGTGGACCATTATTGATTCACATGGCAAACAGTTGAGGGTGAAAAAAACTGGAAGCGCTGCAGTTCTTGACACACTCAAGCCAGTGCGCCTGGCACCTACTACCATACCCAATTCAAAGACACTTAAATATGTTGTCTTGCCCATTCGACCTCTGAATGGCATGCATACACAATCCATGTCTCAATTGTCTCAATGCTTAAAAATCTCTTCATCTACACTGATTGAAATAGTAGATTTAACAAGTGACATCAATAAGGGATCATGGAAAGGGCAGTTGTTCCTAATGTTTTGTACAGTCAGTGTAAATATCCACATAATAATTGACATTTCCTGTTGCTCCAGGATTCTTGTCCTGCTGTGAGAAACTGAGTCAAATTTAGACACTGCATCTGTACCGCTCATTGTGTCCAATGTTTACTTCACAAACACTCTTGAATAATTTGCACAATTCAACAGTGGGAGTCAGTGTGAGGGGGTTTTGAAATTCAGAATTAGCTGTACAATTGGACAGTAAAGTGGTACTGGGTTATTTGTATAGATGTATAGAATATATGGACAACATTCGAACTAACCAGGGCTTTATTTCACTTGACATTTCTCTCTGCATTCTGGGTAGTCTTGGTAGGCTACACACCACACCAACTTAATTGACCAGGGGGTTGGAGATGGGTAGGATCTAGCACAAGTAAAACAGCAGCATATCTGCTGTAAGTGTTCAGTTAATCTGTCATTTTTTGGATGAGATATGGTCAAAATGCAAAATAAAAGAGAATGACTGCATTTTGGACAGTCCAAAACCTTTTGAAATTGTAATGTCAGATCATCATCAGATATCATGGCCCCATTCATATTCAAATTAGATGAATTTCCCAAAAATGTGTCCAGACATTTATGGTGGTAGAGCTCTACAGGAGCATGTTTCGAGGTGGACGCAACAGGTGGACACATGAGTTCCTGACCGATGGCGGAATAAAACAACTGCGCAAGAAGGCTTCATACCATGCAGATAGATGTATGAAATGTTTCACTTACACAAACGCATGGTAGATGAACGCCCAGGCTCGTGGTCTCTCCAGCACGTTGTACAGTAAATTTTGCAGCCTTCGGTAACGGACGTTTCTCCGGCCGCTCTGAGCGCTGTATATGAGCGGCTTTCCCAGCAGGCTGAGCCGGGCTCCCTTGTTTCCCCTCAGGCTCTCCGAACCCCCGGCACCTGTAGCACTGGAGGCCGACAGCAAACCGTCCCCGGCACTGGCGTTGTTCATCATCCTTCGGCCGGACTCCACATCCTTCAAGTCATAGCCCTCGGCGCGGTGGCCCGGAGAAGTTTTCATCCAGAGCCCCGTGCCGCCTTCATCTCCGCTGTGGTTGCGGGGCATGGCATCACCAAGGCGGGCATGAAGTGCTGATGTGCAAAGGTCCTCTGGGGCATGCGTGGCTGTCTTGGAGGTGTAGATGTGGAGCTCTCTGAATGAACAGAAAATTAAGTATTCCAGCTCCTTGTATTTAGATATGAAACCATAGCCAAGGCACGCTGTTTAACCCGTCTGTGTTTTGACCGCCCTCTTTCGCCCTGTCAGCCATCAGCACTCCACATGCAGTGTCGGGTTTTCCACAGCTGTGTGTCCCCTGCGCGTAAACGGAATGCACTAAGCCCGCAATTCTTCTGTGGGCGCGTCTTGAGGACCAGTTCCAACAAATTGTCACCGCTATCCCAGGTAGTTTAAAGGGGAGATGTAGTCAGCACGACACGGGTGAACGCACTCGGCTCGTATGGTTTTGCATAAACACACAGGAAGTGAATTTCTCCGGCGAAAGGCGACTTTCTCATCAGTGCGATGAGCTCAGCCTGTTGCTTCCAATATAAATGTCCGCGGCGGAGGCGCACGATGATGGCTGGGGCCAGCCGATACGGCGCATTAAAGGCTAATGAGAACGCACCACTCGAATTGTTTCCAATTGAAGCATTTGTCAACGTATTGATGACAATTCAATATCTTCAAATATTTTCGAGTCAGCATATCCTCGTTCCTCGTGCTTGGAAACTGGTAGTATAAGCTCAGCTAGCCGCGGAGTCCTTGGGGATTGAGAGATGTTTCATTGTCAATTGAGCGCTTGAACCACAAGTCGCAATGAAAACCTCGATTTTATTCAGTTGGCACTCAATTTCCCTTTAGGCAAAAACGATGCAAATAACTAAAGTGAAAAATTACGAGACTCATTTGAATGCTCTATTAAGTAGGCCTAGTCTATAGCTTAATGCATTTTCCATTCAGAAGTGAAAATATATTCCATTCGATGGAAAAATTAAACCGCAAACGGTATGACAAGTGTATATCTAGACTACAGTAGCCTACACAGATGAAAAGGTCGTTCTGAATTCCACCAGCCGACGCGCCACCCAAAACGACATTAGCCTATAGGAAAAATAATCATTATGAGCGTCTCGGATTTATTCATAATTATGTGAAGAATTCCCACTTATCAATATCCCCCCCCCCCCCCACAGATCTCTGTCTGCAGCTACTAACGCCATGACCACGTGACATGACCCGAAACAAAATACCGAGACGCGGTGCAGTATAATAACCCACACATTGGATAGGTTGTTAATGTCTTATACATCTCCCAATTACTAAAATGATAGACGTGGTTGATCTTCAAACACAAATAGTTAACAAATGAATGGGGGGGATGGAGAACTTGGTTAGTTAATTTTGTTCAACCAAAAACAGACAGATCCATTGTTCATTCTTACTGAATGGTCGATGCTGCAAGATGTTGTTTTGCTGTAAAACTGTTGGCTGTAGAGGAAGTTGTGGCATGTGGCTTATTATTTTCTCATTCAGTGAACACACATTTCCTGTTGTCTTTACCGCAAGCGCTGCGGTAGAAAAGCAGTCGCTGTAGTATTCAATACTGCAATAGCATTTCTCAGAACAAGAACATGCTTGTCTATAGCCTGGTCTCAGATCTGTTTCTGCTCTTGCCAACACTCAATTGCTCATTGACAGGCCTAACACAATGAAGTTAGCATGATAGCGCATTAAGACTGGGTGGCAAGTAGCCTAGTGGTTGGGCCAGTAACAGAAAGGTTGCTGGTTCGAATCCCTGAGCCGACTAGGCAAGGTGCCCTAATTGCTCTTTTAAGTCTCTCTGGATAACAGCGTCTGTAAAAATGTAGGTTACTATAGAGCTTATTCCATATGTTTTGTCATCATGTAGGCCATTTTTGGACATACTGTATTTAAGTGCTGACCAAGCAGGGACAACACTCGTTTTGATGGGAGAAAGATCATTAAATGACATAAAGGAAAGAGGGGACAATGGAGGATATTCTCTGGATGACAGCAGGCTCTGTCGTAGCATGAGAGCCTGTAAGCGATAGCACCCTGTCAAAGAGTGTGTGTGTGTGTGTCTGTGACCTAACAACATAGCTCTGACCCTTAGACAGGTCTGCACACACATAGATCTCTCTACTAGAGGTTAGCGCCTCTGTCCTTCCAATCCACCCTCTCCAGAATTGCATACAGTATATCAGGTGCGGACTGGGACTAGAACTCAGCCCTGACATTTCTAACACACCGGCCCATTTATTCCCTTGAGGCCCCCATTATTAGCCAGATAATTATCATTTTGCGCAAAATACCCAAGTTAGACAGGCCCACTGGGCTACAAATTGACCAGCCCATCTGGCATTTGCCCGAAATACCAGAAGGCCAATCCGTCCCTGCAGTTTATGATGGGCAGAGATAAACTCCATCCTTACACTGATGATCCTCTGACAAAACTACACCATCTGCTGGTGAATACTAGTTAGTTACTCAGTAGGTAATTATATTGCACCATCTCGGAAACCATCATTGTCCCCCACAAAGAATTTTGGGAGGGGACTGTGGATCTGTCTGCCTCCGTTTGTTAAAACGTTAAAACGTTAAAACGTTAGTCACATGCGGTATCTCAGACAGCACTGGGACGATTTTGACGAAACTTGGGTGAATGATGCATCTTGCCATAAAGAGCCGGCCTTGTTTTGAAGTGACATGAATTTACTGTAACTGTTTTCTGGCTGTTTGTTTGACTATATTCTTGAAAACCGCAATTCAGACACTATGCATCAGTTATGATACAGTAGGATGGTGTTTCAATTATGCATGGGAAGTGGATTGAGTAATTTAATCTAAACTAAACGATACAATCAATGCATTTTTTCTTGGCAAATGATTTCAACCGAAACTCAGTATGCTGTAAATGCATCCCTTTTTTCTAAATCTAGTTATCGTTGCAACTGGGATATGGGGTGCACCAGTTTCCTGTGCCAAGCCCAATTTCCTGTACCTTCTGAGGGCCTCTTACTCCAAAGAAGGTGTCAGTAGATGGTTCTTAAAGCTGTATATACCTCAGTACTGTACATGCAGTGAAAACTCAACATATCTCAACAATTCAAAACCCTCAAAGCAGAGTGCACACAGATCTAACATCAGAGAACCCTAACCTGAATCTGAACATTCTCCATTTAGGAGGATTCTAAGGATCTGACTGTGCATGAGTGGTTCGAGGGAACATCTACTCACTCTTCTGAACACGTAATCCAACGGGAGGATGCTTGATGCAGAATGTAGGCTAGCTGGGCCGTTCCCAAACTATTTCCCCCTCAATGCACAGAGCAAAGAGGAAGTCAACATAAAGAGACCAAACATGAAAATAATGAATGTGATTTTATTTCCGTTTTTCTCCGTGCGTTCTATTACTGATGAACCATAAAGATCATCATCATTTGGCCCTTAATGGAAGAGGTCACTTCCTGGAAGCTGGAAGACAAGTATCTTGACTGTATGATACTGTATGGTCTCTGGTCCTCACACACACAGACACACACACACACACACACACACACACACACACACACACACACACACACACACACACACACACACACACACATATGTACACGCACAGGTCATGAGCTCTGATCCAGTGACAAGGGGCAGGGGCTAGATTGCCTGCAGATGTTGTTTCGGGGGGCCCTCTGCTTTCTTAACGAGAGGATGTGGAACATAAATCTCCGGGGTCCATGTTGCCATGTGTCCTATAAGAGGTCAAACGAGAGGGCATTTTGGTACAACTTCCCCTTTCAGTGAGAGAAACCAATGTAGTCAGGGATGAAGGAACTATTTTACAGAGTCAAAGCTGTGCTGCAGAGTTATCTATGCAAAGTTGAAAACATTCATAGACTTGTTTGCACCATTATTTTACTTACTCCACTTCTCCCCAAAAATACTTGCATTACACTTTTTAGGTAAAAAGATGTGGTCAGAGAAAGTAAATGTACTTTTCATATTCTGAGGGAACTCGCACACACCAAAGACAACAGTTAGAAAAGGGGACACCCTTCCTTGTAATGTTAGAAATGATTAAGGACCCACTGATTAGGTGGGGACTGGCAGAACTAGAGCGCGCCTTGTGCCTTTTTTAATTCTTTAAAACATTGACTTAGTGGTGTTGCCATGATAGTACAAAAATAAAATGTCCTTTATCAGTGTAGGTACTTGGTATAGAGAAGGGGGAAGACACCCTATCCCCCTCAGGAAAGGAGTAGTGTAGCAACCTTAAGCCAACACCTAGCAAGCTCGTTAAGAGGGCCAGACCTCTTGCTGTAATGGTTAAGGCGTTGGCTTGATAGTCGCTAGACCTGGGTTTGAGTCCCGGTCAGGGTTACCCCCCCCCCCCCCCCTGAATTTGCTACAACATAGCACCATGGTTGCTTTCCTTGACACTGGCCCTAATTCACCGTTTCTTTTCAGTTGAAGAGGATCAGCTTGAACAAAGTGAGGTGTGCAATCACTGAGCTACAAATAGTATTCCCTGCCACATAATAAGCTCTGTGCAATTAAGATTTGTAGAGCTACGCCTCCCCTGGGTTTGCGACCCCCCCCCCCCCCCCCCACCCCCACCCCCCACCAAACACTCAAGCACAACCACATTGATTGATTGAAGACAGCTTATGTCAATGAAATAACATTTCCTAGGATTTTCTACCTTCAGCAACCCTAGTGGATAAAATCAAATATAAAACTTGTCCTAATGATGACATCCGTGAGACGACACAGAGTCAAAATGTGAACAGGAAGTGCGTCACAAATTAGGCATCATTTGACGGACATTCTTTGGACATGGTCATTTGCAATTCTAGCTTTTGCGAATTCCTTCCATGTTTGTCTTTGTAATGCTTAATTTGTCACAATTTGGAGTCTCCAAGACTTTAGTCCTGGATTTGGTCAGATCTCAGTTGATTCTAAGATCTTTCTACTTTCATGTGTAGGATTCAAATGTTGGCCTGTTTTTGTAAGCTACACTGATACTATGCTTGTTCTTTCTCTCTCTGTCTCTCTCTTTCTCTCTCCCCCTCTCTCTCTCTCTCTCCCTGGGAGTTCTGTGAAGCTGATTTGCTAAGATGCCTATCTGATGAGAATGACAGAGGGCATGTAGGGGTTGAGTCTGTGGGACCAGAGAAAATATTAGTTTTCCCACAAGCAAGCAAGAAGATAGGCTTATACCCATAGCAACAGATACAACTTATTTTAGAGAGCATTTTCATTTTGACATAATGTACCAAGGTAATTGTGGGTTAAGAGCAATCTAGGCTGGCAAAATGCACTTTTATGTAATCTAGGTTGGAAAATACACTTTGAATATGTATTGGAAGCAGATGGGGTCAAATAGTATTTGAAATCTATTCAATCCGTAGCACTGAAGACACGCTTTATTGCGCATTTGACAATTAAAGGCAATGTTCCCGCGGTCGCTGAGACTGCATACAGTGCCGTCGGAAAGTATTCAGCCCCTTGACTTTTCCCACATTTTGTTACGTTACAGCCTTAATCTAAAATGGATTAAATAAAAAAAATCTGTAGCAATCTACACACAAATGTAGCAAACTTATAACAAATAAAAAACAGAAAAACCTTATTTACATAAGTATTCAGAACTTTGCTATGAGACTCGAAATTGAGCTCAGGTGCATCCTGTTTCCTTTTATCATCCTTGAGATGTTTCTACAACTTGATTGGAGTTCACCTGTGGTAAATTCAATTGATTGGAC
The DNA here is from genome assembly GCF_901001165.1 of Salmo trutta. Lineage (NCBI taxonomy): Eukaryota > Metazoa > Chordata > Actinopteri > Salmoniformes > Salmonidae > Salmo > Salmo trutta. The sequence goes on from NC_042970.1 coordinate 70,694,057, forward strand.
ATGATTTGGAAAGGCACACACCTGTCTATATAAGGTTCCACAGTTGATAGTGTATGTCAGAGCAAAAACCAAGCTATTAGGTCAAAGGAATTGTCCGTAGAACTCCGAGACAGGATTGTGTCGAGGCACAGATCTGGGGAAGGGTACCAGCAAATTTCTGCAGCATTGAAGGTCCCCAAGAACACAGTGGCCTCCATCATTCTTAAATGGAAGAAGTTTAGAATCACCAAGACTCTTCCTTGAGCTGGCCGCCCAGCCAAACTGAGCAATTGGGGGAGAAGGGCCTTGGTCAGGGAGGTGACCAAGAACCCGATGGTCACTCTGACAGAGCTCTAGAGTTCCACTGTGGAGATCGGAGAACCTTCCAGAAGGACAACCATCTCTGCAGCACTCCACCAATCAGGCCTTTATGGTAGGGTGGCCAGATGGATGACACTCCTCAGGAAAAGGCACATGACAGCCCGCTTGGAGTTTGCCAAAAGGCTAATAAAGACTCTCAGACCATGAGAAACAAGATTCTCTGGTCTGATGAAACCAAGTTAAAATTCTTTGGCCTCAATGTCAAGCATCACGTCTGGAGGAAACCTTGCACCATCCCTACGGTGAAGCATGGTGTTGACAGCATCATGCTGTGGGGATGTTTTTCAGCGGCAGGGACTGGGAGACTAGTCAGGATCGAGGCAAAGATCAACGGAACAAAGTACAGAGAGATCCTTGGTGAAAACCCATTCAAACTTCTCTGGAGAGACCTGAAAATAGCTCTGCAGCAACACTCCCCATCCAACCTGACAGAGCTTGAGAGGACTGCAGAGAAGAATGGGAGAAACTCCCCAAATACAGGTGTGCCAAACTTGTAGCGTCATACCCAAGAAAACTCGAGGCTGTTATCGCTGCCAAAGGTGCTTCAACAAAGTACTGAGTATAGGGTCTTATGTAAATGTGATATTTCATTATTACATTTTTTTGTTGAAATTATCAACAATTTCTTAAAACCTGTTTTTGCTTTGTCATTATGTGGTATTGTGTGTAGATGGATCAGGAAAAAAATATATTTAATCAATTTTAGAATAAGGCTGTAACCTAACAAATGGGGAAAAAGTCAAGGGATCTGAATACTTTCTGAAGGCACTGTATGTCGGCTCAATCGGAAATGACCTTTACATTTTTACGTGGATCTTCTGCGATATCTCCACGATAGGGATTGAATTCAGCCCTTAGTGTTTGCTTTAGCCTGCCTGGACTGTCAGATGGGCGGGGTTTGCAATTTTGTGAATTGGTTCCATTCTATCAGACAAGCTCAATCAAGCCCAGTTGAACTATTTCAAATGATTTTAAATAGGACTTGAACCCAGGTATGGTATGAGGAGAGGGTTGACAGTGGAACAAGAACAGCAAGTAAGAGGGAGAATTCTTCCACATTCTTTTTTATTTGGAAATAATAAAAATGAACTCTTTTTTTAAAATATAAAACATACACATCATTTGAGCCACACCTGTTATACCAAACAAGAAATGCTGCAGTGAATACTTTTTTATCTGATCATTTTGTTTTATAGTTGTTGTTTCAGTGGAACACATAAATTGTAAACAATCAGCATTTTTTTCTCTCCTAATAATACTGACAAAATAAAAAGAATAACTCACTGAACATGAAACAAAAAATGTGACGTTTTTATAAATGGGGTTTTACATGGCTGGGGTTGTTGGTTGTAGGGTTCAAAGCATGGAGAGAGAGGTGTAGTGACGACAGCTTTTGCAGATAATATGGCCTGATACCCTAGCACACTCAAGTGTGGCGATTTGGGACTATCCCCTGAAGCCTTGTAGTAAAGTAGTGTCCCTTTGTGACTTTCTAAGTCCAATCGTAGTCTTTAGGAACTTGACAATGTCCCCGTAATCTGACTTGGCCCCTTTCGTAAATATCACTAAACGGTTTGGTTGGTTGAAAAAATATTTACAATATACCTAAATTACTTTCGTTACATTATACTCTAAATAATTTGTGTAATATATGTATCCATATATCTTATCACATCATTATGTTCAACATAACTATACTTTGTATATAAGTTGATCTGATTTATACATATTCAACCATGTAGTCTCAGCCCCATAGAGGTAAACTATGATGTGTACAGTAACAGTAGATTTGAAAGAATGGGCGGTGAGGACTGCTTAGTACGACAGTACAGCACGGGTTCAATAGCTTTAAAAAAAGACATCAACATAATCTTGGTAATCAGTTGGTTTCGAAAAACATTCAGCACCGGAATGAAGGATGTGGACTAGACTTGACTGCAGCTGATAATTTCAAATGTCTTCACGTGATGTGAATGGCTTCGGTTTCTCTTTATATTTAAGTACGAGCAAACTGTACAAGTGCATGCAACATACAAGCGGGCCTACGGTATGTGAAACTAACACACATATCTAGTTCAGTTCAATCTTTTTTTTCCAGTATCGTTTTTGTTTTACAAAATGTGCATGCAGCTTGGAACAGGTCCGAGTCATGCTGGCCACGCCCCCTTTGGTGTGGCAGGAGTCAGCGGGCCTGACGAAGGATGAGCATTGGTGTTCCTGTCCTGAAAGTTCAATCTCATCGGTTACTTTTCACATTCACAGAGATGCAGAAGGGAAATTTGAGCAACTGATGTTTTTTGTTTTTCCAAATAATCGAGACAAAGAAGAAATGAAATGAACCAAAAAATTACATTTGCAAGCAGTATTTTTATATTTTTTTCATTCACTTTTTTTTCTCCAAAAAGTTTAACTTTTTGCCGTAAAAAAAAAATCAAGCTTATTGTGCTTGCGTTTTTGAATCTCAAAATAATGTAAACTGAAGTTTCGGATAAAACCCCTAAACATGTGCTGGGGTGAGGGTAAGGATATTCCAGGAAAACAGCTAAATGAAAGTTCTCGTGATTGTGGACAAAGATACGTCTTTTTTTACAGTGACTTGTTGACACCCTGGTGATAGTTCAAAGTGAAATGTATAATTATATTTATTGGTCAACCTCCTTGGAGGTCTAATATACATCTATACAAAGACAACTGGGTTTGACTTTTTGTAGGTGACTGAACGAAGAAAACAACATTGTAATCCCACACTAATCTCATCGTCAAGTGTAAAAATTGTAACTTAAGATGTGTCACTGAACAGTCCCCTGCATCTCATTGCAGACACTTTATTTAATTTTCTCTATTTCGTATTTTTTCTTTGTGTCTTTTTTTCTTCTCCATGCATACATCAGGCAACGCATCGTAAACCTCATACTCATCATAAAAACATTTTTGTGCCATAAGTAACAAACGGAGAAAAAAAAAGTCAAACGTACCAAAGACAAAAACGAGAGAGCGGCTTGGACCAGCCATGGTAAACATATTGAAAACAAAAAATGATATTTGACAGAGAAGGACCAGTAATGTGAATCCACAAAGTCTAGGCACCAGAAGGAGACCCCTGCTTGCCCCGGACAGACCCCACCCAGAAGCACTCTGCCCTGGGGGCCGAAGTGCTGGCAGTCTGTTTGGGGGCCGGATGGGGGCCACTGCGGAGAGGACATTATGGCACCCCCTGAGGGACAAGGAGGATGACACCTCTATCTTGGGTCCATACATTCCAACGCTAACATACAATTCTTTGTTTATTGATGGTTTGACTAAAAACTACCACCCTTCTTCCTTTCACATTTACATTTCTATTTAGTTTCTTCAATGAATCGAGTGTCTCCTTACCGCTCGACTCCAGTACAGCCTTACCTAGCTACCAAACATTGTTTATTACCGACAGCCCTAGTTCTTAGATTACAACCGCGAAAAAACAATGACGAATTCGTTACTGGAATGAAACACTGAAACCTTACACTCTCTAAAACAAACAAACAAATTAAACGATGCCAGGAGTGATTGTCAGATCTCAACAAAGCTCTTTTTTTATCATTGTGACTCTGTTTCTTGATTGTTGTTGTTCTAGAATCATTTTTGTCCGTTAATCTCTAAGGTGACGTTAATTCGTTTCACAAAGCGGTAGGCTAGCCATAGTCCCATTGGTCCATTAAGATTGGTAGCTGTAGTCCTATTGGTCCACTAGGATCGGGTGCCCGGTGGGCCCGAGGAGCTGTCCAATGACGACTGGGAAGCACGTCGAGTCAGGGAGGCTAGTGTGGGGTCCACTAAGGAGGAGGGTGGGAACAACTTGTACCAGCCAATCACTGTGCTTGTTAAGTCTAGTTCCTCCAATAGGATTTGTGCAACTCCCATGAAGCTTTTGTGGTCCATTCGTCCATAGTCTCCCCAGACGATCACCTGAAGGAGAAAAAAAGACCCCCAAAAATGTATTGATTAAAACCTTTACAGCTTAAATGGTTAAATAAAGGTTAAATAAAATTACAATTAAAATAAAAAAATGGTTTTAATATTATTCAGGGGATGCATTTATTTAATTATTTAATTAAACCGTGATTGAACTTTCTTTATGAAACAAGGCATGCTTTGACCCTCACCTGTAAGACTTTACCCTGTGGGCTCTCCTCGAATTGCAGCGCTTGCTGGTACAGCGGGTCGAGCGTTTTCCGTGCAATCTTGGTTTTCTTTTTGGCTACATACGCTCCATTATTCAACAGATAGACCTTGACATATGGAGCTGACGAAAGAAAGAAATAAAGAAAAAAAGAAACAAGAGGCGGATAAGAATACTCAATTGTGGTTCTAAACATGGTCTGATTGAATTGTTTTCTCTAGGTGGGCGATTACATGGACCCAGATAAAACTACTCCTGGATTAAAAAGCACTTCCAATGGACTTTGCACTGAATTATATTTTGTCTCAATGCAGTCCTCCACCCTTAGGTGGCGCTACCAACAGTGTCTCACCAGGGAGGGATTTGGATCCAGGCTTTTGTACAAGGCCCCGAGCTCTGATCACCTCCACCTCCAGCTGACCCTTCTTGTCCATCATTCCGATCTGAATATCACCTGGGAGGAAGAAGAAGTAGAACAAGTTGACCAAAGATGGTGGATAAATGAAGATGTCCGACTCAGGCCGTTCACTATAGATTATTTTTTGCACAGTTCCAGCTTCCTATATGCACCAATGCGATAGCAGCTGATGTCTCGCCTTCTGTTTTGTCTCTGGTTGACTAAACAGGAACTGGATTGAACCAATCAGAACAGGAAGTAGGCAGGAGATAAGGGGGATGTTCAATCAGATCACGTGATGTCACCGTCGTGTTTTGCATTATGAGTATAAACATTTCCAAAAATCATGTGATCAAAGGTCATGCAGTTTTTGATGAAGACGCCTTCAAGTCGCTGCAGTTGCTTCCCACCAACTGCACCATGCAGTCATCACCTGCATTGTTGGAGGCACTATTTGTCAACCAATCATTAGGGTGTTTTTGTTTGATGAACATGGCCAAAGACGTGCCTAAAACAGGAACCAAATTTACCCCGATTCTAAAGCTCCAAATGAAAGTGATATTTGAGACCTCTCTCTAACCAATTAATTGTACACATGTTTTGTTTTCAGTTTGTGAGTGTGTGATAAAGAGGGGTATAGAAAAGTTAATTTCGACGTAAAGATTTTGTTTTTATAAACACTGCTATGTTGATCTGAGCCTTGCTGTTGGAAAACCACTACAGTGTCTGACTTTTGGCTGTCACAGATGTACCTCCCCCGACTACAGTCGGCTTTGTTAGGCTTACTGCTTGAACACACCTAAGGTCATAAAATAGGAAGTAGTAAGAAAAGTTGGCAATTGAGTTTCTCAAGAGGGAAGTTAGAAGGATATTGAGTTATTGAGGTAATATGGAGACAGAAGAAAGGAAGCTATGTGAATCAATGAAACTGATTTGTTGTCACATCCTGACCAGTAAAGGGGTTATTTGTTATTGTAGTTTGGTCAGGACGTGGCAGGGGGTGTTTGTTTTATGTGGTTCGGGGTTTGTTGGGCTATGTACTTATGTAAGAGGGGTGTTTGTTTTATGTGTTCCGGGGTTTTTGGTCTATGTTCTATGTTAGTGTATTTCTATGTTCAGTCTAGTCTATCTATTTCTATGTTTAGTTCATTGGATTAACCTTCAATTGGAGGCAGCTGTTCCTCGTTGCCTCTGATTGAAGGTCCTATGTATAGGGGTGTTTTTGTAATGGGATTTCTGGGTAGTTGTCTCCTGTTTTGTGTCTGTGCACCTGACAGGACTGTTTAGTGTCGTTAGTTGTTTATGTATACGTGGTTTGTTTTTCCTTCTTTTGATTTAATAAAGAAGATAAGTATACACGTTCCCGCTGCACCTTGGTCTAATCCTTACGACACCCGTTACATTTGTTATCAATTGGGGAAGAGTCACAAAGGAACTATGATAGGGCAATAACATGATGAATAGACAGAATAGAATAGGGGGATATTTACTCACCTATGGCAGGTGTGGCCAGCGTTTGTCTGCCCACCAGCTGGGCAGGACCCAGGCCATCCAGGAAGTCGCTGAACTGGTTGCCTGGCTGTCCCAGTCGCACTCCACCGAAAAGCAGACTAGAACAGAAGAAGAACACAGTCAATATACAACTAATTACCGCATATAACCTATGGGTCTTAGGTTATATTATCTATCGAATTTACTGCAATAATGCTGAAATACTGAGTTGTTTACTTTACAGTGAATGTCAATTCATGTAACATTGGAAAAAACATTTGTACCCATAAACAGAAAGAGGAAGAAAGTGACGAAGAGAGAGGGGTAGAGGAAGGAAAAGGAGAGAGACATACAGTATATAGAGAGGGATATTGAGAGAGAGAGAGTCTGTATTTTGGAGATACTGACTTTCCCTCGGAGTTGCAGCTGTTCATGGTGCCGTTGGTGGACTCTTTACTGGACTGTCGACTCATGTTCCTGGTCATCTCTACAGCCATGCCCGTCTCTGTGCTCCTCTGGATGGATGCACCCTTCTCCTTCTCCTTCTTCCCCTTCCCCTCTGGTACCGGAGAGGAAAAAATATACACAATGTAGCGGATAGCTAAGGCTAATGGCTAAGTTAGCACGGCTAATCTACTGTCTTCCTGAGACCTGAAGTACTATCTTCCAGGCCTTAGTTTGTATGGGTCAGTGCTAAACAACACAACTCTCGAGGATGAACACATTTAGGCCAGAAGGCTTTATTTTGTGGTCCTCTTGAGGAAAACCAGGTGTGGTGCCATGTATTCCTAGCTGCCTCATCGTCATGATAGGACACAGTGACAGAGCTGGGGAACCATGTTACATCTCAGAGGACAAAGGACACAAAAGAGAAATTGAAAGAACCGGGAAGTCAAGGAATCCTTTTCTGTCATTGTGTTTTCACAAATCACAGCTGAACAATGGGTTGGAGAGGGTTGGAGAGATGTTTAGAGAGAAAGAACAACATGTTTTGTTATTTTAAGGTTCCATCCCTCGTCACGTCAACACAACCAACCTAATGCAGACAATGGTGTACCGTACAGTCAATCCTAAAGAAAGATACAGTAGTACATGATGATAATACGTAGGTTGATGTCTATTGTCATGAATCTTTCCCTGGAGGCAGAACTGAGCGATTCCCGCTAGATGGACCAGCTGCAAAGTCAAAATTGGCTTTATTGTAAAAATTCATGATTTGTTTGGTGTGTTTTTTGGTATTAATTTAAGGTTAGCAGTGTGGTTAGGGTTTAGGTTAGACTTAGGCTTAAAATCTGATTGTATGGCTTTATGGCTATGCCAGCTAGTGACCACTCTGCAGAGCTGCCTCTAGAACAAGATTCATGACAAAGAACGCTAACCTTAAATTAATTGTAGTACAGCAAGAATCACCAGTATCAACCATAAAACAATATGAAAGTATTCAAGCTTGAAAAATGTAAAAACAAGTCCTCCTTACCTTCTCTCTCTCTCAACCCAACATGAATTCTATGATTTTGTCAGCAAAGAGGGCAACTATCACACAGAACACCAATCGTACTGCTATACTATATAACAATGGGGAGAGAGGAGAGAGGCACGGAGAGACCCCCCTCGGCCCTAGTTTCCTTTATAATGGCTTTTTATGTCAGCTACAAAGAGGAGTGCAAGAAATGAAGAGGAAGAGAGTGCAGTTGGAGCCTTTCAACTACCTCTCTCTCTGTCTCTCTGCTTCCTCTCTCTCCCCACCCTACAGTGAGTCCAGCCAGGCTGAGAAAGATTCCTTAAAGTCTCTCTGACTGAAAGCTTGGCCGCAGCGGGTGTCATCTAGAGTAGAAACATGTTGTTTTGAAACTCTTTATAACAATCTTTTTGTGGGTTGCATTCGTAAGATTAGAATTCCAGCATCAGGACTTTTGGTGCGCAGTCACGTAAACGAAAGGTCAAGAGTCAAGAGTGATGACGCACCTGCTTCTCTGTTTTTTTTACTCTTATTCAGATGGAAGTGCTATAAAGTAGTTCAGGTCACTCTTAACCCTAAAAACATCTGAGAACTATCATGTCATGGCCACTTGCTGATAGTCCGTAATGTCTCATTTTTACTGTCTGTAATGTCCAATTGTTAAATGTCTGTCTACCACCGTCTTTCAATGTAAACCGTAAATCAAATCAAAATACCAGAGCCACATTTTCAAATCACAACCATCCCGAGCGTCTCCTTCATTTGGGTGAGGGTCAGTTTTGACCTTTGAACTCACCCGGGCCGATGATCTGCGACGTGCTGCGACTACGTCTGTTGGAGACGATGGAGACCACCCTGGCACTGAGGCTGGAGCGTCTCTTCTTGCCACCCATGCCCACCGTGCCCAGCGCCGTATCTGATTGGCTGCCGTCGGTACGCTCTGACGCGTAGATTTCACCGCTCACGCTTGTGCTCTTCAGCATGGTCCGGCCTGGCGCCGCACGAACCTGCCGACTAGAGGGAGAGAGAGGAGAGTAAAAGTTAAATCTGGAATCACAGTCTTGAGATATGAAATGAGCAGAGGAACTTATAACACAAGGGGTTACCTTCACTTTAGTGGGTGAAAACACAATAGTCTAATAAACTTCAATAATTTATAAGGATCTTATACAGTATGATATGAGGCATACAATTATTGGTGAGTGATTGTAATGAGTTTATATGATATTGATGATATTGATATTGATGATACAAGAAAGCCTGAACAGACTCCAAAAGATCTCAAAACTAAAAAATTATCTCAATGATCTCAAATTATCTAAAATTTCCAAATACGCTTCCAAAATCCCACACAATTCAGCAATATGCCTTATGTGTCCAATGTCCATCATTGCCAGTCTTTTGTAATGGTCGATAACACTGAAATAGAATTAAAACACATTACAATGTATTATATATATATCAGTGGAGGCTGGTGGGAGGTGCTATAGGAGGATGGACTCATTGTAATGGCTAGAATGGAATCAATGGAAGATATCAAACACTTCAAACATATGGAAACCACGTTTGACTCCATTCCATTATTCCACTCCAGTCATTACAAGGAGCCCATCCTCCTATAGATCCCCCCCACCAGCCTCCTCTGATATAAGTATATATATATATATATATATATATATATATATATATATATATATATGTGTGTGTGTGTGTGTGTGTGTGTGTCTCTTTTGTAATATAAATGAGTCTCTCAGTCTCAGCCAATAGCCTTAGCTGTTCAGGCTTCTTCTCCTCAGACAGGCCAACATACAGCAGGGACAGATGACACTCAGTGCTCTGTGGCGCATTCTAGGGGTTCGGAGGAGCTGGTGCATGTCCATCCCCTCTAAAGGGGTCGGGGTGCTGCAGGAGAGCCCCGCCACACTGCCCCCGTCCCGCATACCCATTGTGGACCCTCTCCAAGTGACCAGGGAGCTAGGGAGGGGTAGGGTGGCCTGGGGCCTCTCCTCAGCCCCGTGGAGGGGGGTGATGAAGGGGCGAGGGCCAGCGGTGGGGTAGGGAGGAGGGTACTCCAGCTCAGAAGAGGTCCAGGGGGGGTCTGGACAGCGGGAGCACAGGACGCATGCCAGGAGAGATCTGAGATACACACTGATGTACAAACACACACGCAGACACACAGAGGCACAGGACACAACAACGAAAGTTGACACACACAACAATCAGAGACACACAACCACTTGCACAACATTAAATCAAGCCAAATAAACATGGAGACTATATCACATGTGATGTTTTATGTCAGCACAAACTACCAAACACATTTCCCCGCATTGAACAATTAAGCCATACACTGAAATTGAATAATGGGACTGACAGAATATAGCAGCCTCAGATGGAGAGAGAAGAAGGAGGTTTGAGGAAGATGGGAGGAGATAAATGGACAAAAACGGAAAAGTGGTGCGTGCATATGTATTCACTCTTTTGCAATGAAGCCCCTAAATAAGATCTGGTGCAATCAATTACCTTCAGAAGTTCTATAATGAATTAAATAAAGTCCACCTGTGTGCAATCTAAGTGTCACATGATCTCAGTATATATACACCTGTTCTGAAAGGCCCCAGAGTCTGCAACACCACTAAGCAAGGGGCACCACCAAGCAAGCGGCACCATGAAGACCAAGGAGCTCTCCAAACAGGTTAGGGACAAAGTTGTGGAGAAGTACAGATCAGCGTTGGGTTATAAAAAAATATCCGAAACTTTGAACATCCCACGGAGCACCATTAAATCCATCATTAAAAAATGTAAAAAATATGGCACAACAAACCTGCCAAGAGAGGGCCGCCCACAAAACTCACGGACCAGGCAAGGAGGGCATTAATCAGAGAGGCAACAAAGAAACCAAAGATAACCCTGAAGGAGCTGCAAAGCTCCACAGCGGAGATTGGAATGTCTGTCCATAGGACCACTTTATGCTGTACACTCCACAGAGCTGGGCTTTACGGAAGAGTGGCCATTGCTTAAAGAAAGAAATAAGCAAACACGGGGACTGGGAAACAAGTCAGGGACTGGGAAACTAGTCAGAACTGAAGGAATGATGGATGCCGCTAAATACAGGGAAATTCTTGAAGGAAACGTGTTTCAATCTTCCAGAGATTTGAGACTGGGACGGAGGTTCACCTTCCAGCAGGACAATGACCCTAAGCATACTGCTAAAGCAACACTCGAGTGGTTTAAGGGGAAACATTTAAATGTCTTGGAATGGCCTAGTCAAAGCCCAGACCTCAATCCAATTGAGAATCTGTGGTATGATTTAAAGATTGCTGTACACCAGCAGGAACCCATCCAACTTGAAGGAGCTGGAGCAGTTTTGCCTTGAAGAATGGGCAAAAATCCCAGTGGCTAGATGTGCCAAGCTTATAGAGGCACACTCCAAGAGACTTGCAGCTGTAATTGCTGCAAAAGGTGGCTCTACTAAGTATTGACTTTGTGGGGATGAATAGTTATGCATTCTTGTTTGTTTCACAATAAAAAATATTTTGCATCTTCAAAGTGGTAGGCATGTTGTGTAAATCAAACGATACAAACCCCCCAAAAAAATCAATTTTAATTCCAGGTTGTAAGGCAACAAAATAGGAAAAATACTAAGGGGGGTGAATACGTTCGCAAGCCACTGTAGCTACAAACAAAACAGAGTTACATTTTTACAGTCTGCCGTGAAGTGTTCACCCATGTATATGGTACCTGGATATCAACAACGGACACAGGCTAACAAGCGCTCAACTCACACAACGCTCTCTATAGAACTACCAAAGGAAAATCCTTATTTCCAGCGTGTGACTCCAATTGTTGGCCAGTACATGCTGTAACTGTATGTTTTGTATCCGCCATGACTACAGACACTGGGGACACGCCCGACACAGCTCTGAGAGGCTACACCAAACGCTAACACGCAGCCGGGCCAGTGCGTAGCAAGGAACAGCCGCTGACCTGCCACTGACAACCGACCCAGCCATCACCCACCCCTCATGCTTTTCTCTCTCGCTCTCCACATTCAACAAAAGATGGACAACACAGTTGTGCGAGGCACTGGTAGGGGCGTCCGCGGCCATGGAGGGAGCATCTAGGCGTTCAGCAGTGAGCTCCTTTGAATCTGCTGGGGACTTGAGTGGTATTAAGTGATTAATCTGTGACAAGTTCCTAGTTGTCACAGGGAAAGGTCTGATGGATACCTTCATTTGGGAAAAATATATTGAACTTGATGCAGCTAAAGAAAGGAATATTACTCTTCATGAAGAAATAAACAAATTTGACCAAGCGCCTTGAACTGAATAAGTATTCCATGAGACTATTGGCATCTTTGAATGCTTCCTATCAAAACATCCAAGAAGATCATAATGGGACCTTCCTGGACTATGATCAATTTCCGCCACTGCACCCCTCTACTACCTTGAACCTGTAACGATCGTCTGAAAGAGGGGACCAAGATGCAGCGTGGTAAGTGGTCATAATTTATTTTAAATGACGAAACACTTAAACAATGAAACAAAAACGAAAGCCAACAGTTCTGTCAGGTGAAAAACACAAGACAGAAAACAACTACCCACAAAACCCCAAAGGAAAACAGTCTGCCTAAGTATGGCTCCCAATCAGCGACAGCGATGTACAGCTGTCCCTGATTGAGAGCCATACCAGGCCAAAACAAAGAAATACAAAAACATAGAAAAAAGGACATAGAATGCCCACCCAAATCACACCCTGACCAAACCTAAATAGAGACATAAAAAGGCTCTCAGGTCAGGGCGTGACAGAACCAGAAAATGGCTGCTCATTGTTCGACTCCAGGTGAGCGTAAATGGATGTGTGTCGGAACCAGAAAGAACGAGAATAATCGTTCTCGGCGCGCCTGCCTTCTTCCCCCGCGTCCAGACTTAACACTTTCAAATCGCTTTTAGCCCCTGTACCAGCTGTTTTCTGCCGGGAACTTGGGTGTTCCCGCTATGGCTGTGGATTTCGAATCAAATCAAATGTTATTTGTCACATGCACCGAATACAACAGGTGTAGACCTTACCATGAAATGTTTACTTACAAGCCCTTAACCAACAATGCAGTTCAAGAAATCGAGTTAAGAAATTATTTACTAAATAAACTAAAGTAACATTAAAAAAAGTAACACAAGAAAATTACATAACAATAACGAGATTATATACAGGGGGTACCGGTACTGAGGCAATGTGCAGGGGTACAGGTTAGTTGAGGTAATATGTACATCTAGGTATGGGTAAAGTTACTATGCATAGATAATAAACAGCGAGTAGCAGCAGTGTAATAACAAAGGGGGGGGGGGGGGGGGGGTAAGTCAATATAAATAGTCCGGGTGGCCATTTGATTAATTGTTACGTAGTCTTATGGCTTTGGGGTAGAAGCTGTTGAGAAGCCTTTTGGACCTAGACTTGGCGCTCCGGTACCGCTTGCCGTGCAGTAGTAGAGAGAACAGTCTATGACTTGGGTGACTAGATCTTTGTCAATTTCTGTGTTGTGTTGTTGTCTACCCTTACCACCTGGAGTGGCACATCAGGAAGTCCAGGATCCAGTAACAGAGGGAGGTGTTTAGTCCCAGGATCCTTAGCTTAGTGATGAGCATTGTGGGCACTATGGTGTTGAACGCTGAGCTGTACTCAATGAACAGCATTCTCACATAGGTGTTCCTTTTGTCCAGGTGGAAAAGGGCAGTGTGTAGTACGATTGATATTGGGTCATCTGTGGATCTGTTTGGGCGGCATACGAATTGGAGTGGGTCTAGGGTTTCCGGCATGATAGAGTTGATGTGAGCCATGACCAGCCTTTCAAAGCACTTCATCGCTACCGACGCGAGTGCTACGGGGCGGTAATCATTTAGTCAGGTTACTTTCGCTTTCTTGGGCACAGGGACTGTGTCACGTCCTGACCACAGTAAGATGTTATTTTCTATGGCAGAGTAGGTCAGGGCGTGACAGGGGGTGTTTTTCTATGTTTTGTATTTCTATGTTCATGTTCTAGTTTTGTATTTCTATGTTGGTTTTGTTTGGGATGATCTCCAATTAGAGGCAGCTGGTCCTCGTTGTCTCTAATTGGAGATCATACTTAAGTTGGGGTTTTTTCCACCTGGGTTTGTGGGAGATTAATTTTGAGTAGTGTATGTTTCACCTCTGTGTCACGGTTTGTTATTTTTGTCATTAAGTTTATTTATGTATTGCATAGTTTGACAGTATAAATAAAATGTGGAATGACACACATGCTGCACTTTGGTCCGCTCCTCTCTACGACAACCGTGACACTATGCTGGTCTGTTTGAAACATGTACCTCTCCCTGTCCTAGTCAATCAATTGGCTGAGCACAGCCTGGACCACCGCAGCCCACCTCCGCTGGGCTGTGCTCTCTGGATCAGAGCTCTGTCCCTTTGGCTGTTGTGGCCTGCACGCAACCGGCATCTCAGCAGCCCTCTTTTCAAGTGAGTTATGTGGCTCTGGCCTTGCAATCAGCTTCGAGACACAGCAGAGGCTGGATCATTCCGGCTATTGTGATAGGGAGTTCGATGGTGAGGTATATATCGCTACCTGGTGCAAAAACGTTGTGTTTTCCTGGGGGAAAGGTTCAGGATATCACCAGGTGCTTCCTGTGGCTGTGAGTCAGTCACCAGGGGCTGATACTGTCATGGTTCATGTGGGGTAGAATGACATTATGAAGGGCAGCTCATAAAAGCTGAAGATGGATTTTAAAGAACTGATTGGGTCACTACTTCACACTACGAGACTATTGCAGCTCTGTGGGTGTAACATTTGACAATTTTGATAACTTCTGGAAACAAAGCTCATATTATATGGAGGATGGTATCCACCCAAATCATTTGGGTTCCTTGACCCAAGCCCAGTTGATTTAATCCCTACCATTGTGTCACTGAGTTGTCATAATGTTCCAGCAAAGGTATATTATCCCAGGGGTGTTAGAAGACAATGTAAGTAACCTAATTTATGTCCCCCTTACTGCCCTGAATGCCTCTGCTGATTCTACAGCTATTGTATGTAATTACATGCCTATGAACCAGTGTTATACTGTTAGCACTGGGGTGGTGTGCCCTAGCAGGAAGTCCACTGTGTGCAGCTCAATCAATCATTTGCTAGTAACAGATGACATTCATATTCTGACAGTCTCTGAAACTAACTTAGATAATATCTTTGATGATACAGTGGTAGCATTACATGGTTATAACATCTACAGAAAAGACAGAAATGCCAAAGGTGGAGGTGTGGCTGTTGTTATTCAGAACCACATTCCTGTAAAGCTTAGAGAGGATCTTATGTTAAATACGGTTGAAGTAATATGGCTACAGGTTCATCTGCCTCACCTAAAGCCCATTCTGGTGGGAAGCTGCTATAAACCACCAAGTGTGAACAGTCAGTATCGGGATAATGTGTGAAATGCTTGATAATGTATGTGATATCAATAGAGAGGTATACTTTCTGGGTGATTAAAATATTGACTTCGCTTTCATCAAGCTGCCCACTCAAGAGAAAGCTTCAAACTGTAACTAGTAACTGCAACCCGATTCAGGTTATCAATCAACCTACCAGGGTAGTTACAAACAGCACAGGAATGAAATCATCAACATGTATTGGTCACATCTTTACTAATGCTGCAGAAATTAGCTTGAAAGAGGTATCCAGAGCCATCGTACGTAGTGATCACAATATAGTAGCCATATCTAGGAAAACCAAAGTTCCAAAGGCTTGGCCAAATATTGTGTATAAGAGGTCTTACAAGAAGTTTTGTAGTGATTCCTATGTTGTTGATATTTAGAGTATGTGAAGAAAACTACACTATGAAACAAAGATAAATGACAAAGAATGATAGTAAAAAGCTTTGGATTACCTTAAATGACATTTTGGGCAAAAAGGCAAACTCAGCTCCATCATTCATTGAATCATTCATCACAAAACCCACTGATATTGCCAACTCATTTAATGATTTTTTTCATTGGCAAGATTAGCAAACTTAGGCATGACATGGCAGCAACAAATGCTGACACTACACATCCAAGTATATCTGACCAAATTATGAAAGACAAGCATTGTAATTTTGAATTCCGTAAAGTAAATGTGGAAGAGGTGAAAAGATTATTGTTGTCTATGAACAATGACAAGCCACCGGGATCTGACAACGTGGATGGAAAATTACTGAGGATAATAGTGGACGATATTGCCACTCCTATTTGTTTTATCTTCAATTTAAGCCTACTAGAATGTGTGTGCCCTCAGGTCTGGAGGAAAGCAAAAGTTATTCCCTTACCTAAGAATAGTAAAGCCCCCTTTACTGGCTCTATTAGCCGACCAATCAGCCTGTTACCAACCCTTTGTAAACTTTTGGAAAAAATGGTGTTTGACCAGATACAATGCTATTTTACAGTAAACAAATTGACAACAGACTTTCAGCGTGCCTATAGGGAAGGACATTCAACAAGCACAGCACTTAAATGACTGATGACTGGCGGAGAGAAATTGATAATAAAAACATTGTGGGGGCTGTTTTGTTAGACCAGTGTGGCTTTTGACACTATCGATCATAGTTTATTGCTGGAAAAATGTACGTGTTATGGCTTTACACCCCCTGCTATATATTGGATAGAGAGTTACCTGTCTAACAGAACACAGAGGTTGTTCTTTAATGGAAGCCTCTCCAACAAAATCCAGGTAGAATCAGGAATTCCCCAGGGCAGCGCTCTAGCCCCTTACTTTTGAAAATCTTTACTAACGACATGCCACTGGCTTTGAGTAAAGCCTGTGTGTCTATGTTGCGGATGACTCAACACTATACACGTCAGCTACCACAGCGACTGAAATGACTGCAACAATTAAAAAAGAGCTGCAGTTAATTTCAGAATGGGAGGTAAGGAAAAACTAAAAGCTTTGTATTTGGGACAAATCATTCACTAAACCTCAACTAAATCTTGTAATGAATAATGTGGTAATTGAGCAAGTCGAGGAGACTAAACTGCTTGGAGTAACCCTGGATTGTAAACTGTCATGGTCAAAACATTTTGATACAACAGTAGCTAGGATGGGGAGAAGTTTGTCCACAATAAATCGCTGCTCTGCATTCTTAACAGCCCTATCAACAAGGCAGGTCCTACAGGCCCTAGTTTTGTCGCACTTGGACTACTGGAAACTTGCAATTGGCTCAGGAACAGGGCAGCACGGCTAGCCCTTGGATGTACACAGATAGCTAACATTAATAATATGCATGTCAATCTCTCCTGGCTCAAAGTGGAGGAGAGATTGACTTCATCACTACTTGCACTACATGTTGAATACCTCTCATGCATACCCCACAAGACATGCCACCAGAGGTCTCTTCACAGTCCCAAGTCCAGAACAGACTATGGGATATGCTCAGTACTAAATAGAGCCATGACTACATGGAACTCTATTCCACATCAAGTAAATCATGCAAACAGTAAAATTAGATTTAAAAAAACAGATAAAAAATACACCTTATGAACAGAGGCGACTGTGAAGCAACACAAACATAGGCACAGACACATGCATACACACACACGATAACATACACACTATACACACATGTACACATGGATTTTGTGTTGTAGATATGTGGTAGTAGAGTAGGGGCCTGATGGCACACACTTAATATGTTGTGAAATCTGTTGTGAATGTATTGTAATATTTAAAAAATTGTATAACTGCCTTAATTTTGCTGGATCCCAGGAAGAGTAGTTGCTGCCTTAACCAGTCTTCATTATACAGTATGAATCCAATATCTCTTATCAGGTAACTTCAAACTGACCTGGAGCCAGTCTGCAGCAATCTGAGCAACCAGCGAACAACCCACCACATTCCATTCTCTCTGCAGTCCACAATAGCCATGATCTATCTCTTAGAACGTATGTCAAAGGCCCTGGGCCCTCTGTTTAATAACCACTCTGTTCGGATTGACACGCACACACACGCACACGCACGCACACGCACACACACACACACACACACAAACAAACACAGACTTCAAAACATTATGCTGTTAATAAGGGCCTGCCCAGGAGAGGCTCAGGGGATTGGGTCATTTGTCTGTGTCAGCAGGCAGGCTGTGGTGGACTGGACTGGTCAGCCGTAGGGACGTTAGGGCTGTGCGGGGAGGGAAGTTATGGGTGGGGTTATGTGAGTGAGGCCGTTGGGGTTATAGGACTATGGGATGGTTGGCTAAGAAAGTATAATAAGACTGTGGTGGGTTTGAGGGGACACTAGTTTGTACATGTAAGGCTGGTGGGTTTGAGGGAACACTAGTTTGTACATGTAAGGCTGGTGGGTTTGAGGGAACACTAGTTTGTACGTGTAAGGCTGGTGGGTTTGAGGGGACACTAGTTTGTACATGTAAGAATGGTGGGTTTGAGTGGACACTAGTTTATACATGTAAGGCTGGTGGGTTTGAAGGGACACTCGTTTGTACATGTAAGGCTGGTGGGTTTGAAGGGACACTCGTTTGTACATGTAAGGCTGGTGGGTTTGAGGGGACACTTGTTTGTACATGTAAAGCAGGGGTGTCAAACTCATTCAACGGAGGGCAGACTGCAGCAGGTTTTTGGTCTTTCACTTCAACTAAGACCAAGACAACCAGGTGAGGGGAGGGGAGTTCCTTACTAGTGACCTTTATCCATCAATCAAGTACAAGGGTGGAGCGAAAACCCGCAGACACTCGGCCATCCTTGGAATGAGTGTCACGTCCTGACCCTAGTAAGATGTCATTTTTCTATAGTAGAGTAGGGCAGGGTGTGACAGGGGGTGTTTTGGGCGAATCTATGTTTTATATTTCTATGTTGCAGTTCTAGTTTGTCTATTTCTAGGTTGGGGTTTATTGGGTTGACCTTCAATTGGAGGCAGCTGGTCCTCGTTGCCTCTGATTGGAGGTCATATTTAGTAGGGGTGTTTCTGCATGTTGTTTGTGGGTTATTGTCTTTAGAGTAGTGTGTGAGTCTCTCTGCGTCACGGTTTGTTGTTTTTCTATTTTCAAGTTATTAAGTGTATTGCATTCAGTTTCACTTTTAATAAATATGTGGAAGTACGAAAACGCTGCATCTTGGTCCGCTCCTTCGAACAGCCGAGACAATGAGTTTGACACGTGATGTAAAGCCAGGTAGGTTTGAGGGGACACTAGGTGACAGTTACAGTAGGTGGTTGAGGCTGTTTACAGGTCACAACAAGAGCAATAGGGTTACGGGGACCATGGTTAGTGGGTACACAGCGATTATGTGAGGTCCCTAAAATATAGGCCCTTGTCTGCCATGGCCCATTGTAGGTCCCTCCATCCCGTGACAGAGCGAGGGACCTTTTCTCTTTTCTTTACCTGGCATCTTTGGGGTCCCCAGACACAGTGTGTCTCCTCCTCTTCAGCTCTTGAGAGAACCGTCTCTTCCCTGCTGCCCTCATCCTCTCCTGCTCTCCATTCATCCCCCACGAGATCCTCCTCTCCTTCTTCTCGTCCTCTAAAGACTTGGACCTGTGTCCATTCATTTTGGGTTTCCCCACCGTGTGTGTTTGTGTGTATGCAATGCAAGTATTCATAGAGAAACACGATCATGCAAAAAGATTGAAACGTGCACCAATTAGCATGCAGAAAAAAGACAGACGAAATGAACCCAGACTGACAGAAGAACAAACTCCAACTATGCTTTTGATTTCTTCAATATATTCAATTGGTTCTTGATGCTCAATTACCTTGTAAATGATCTCGTAAGAACATATGAAACTAAATTAAAGTGTCGAGCGGGGGTACCGACCTGAGCCGCCCGCGTGGGCGTTCTGATTGGATGGACATGTAGGATGTGCTGCTGAGGCGTGAGGCACTGCTGGCGCGGGATAGGGCCGACGCGTCACTCATGTCGCTGTCTGACGAGCGGGCCGACACGTTGTCAGAGCTCCGCCGCTGATCCGCATACATCTGGAGGCGGTGAGAGAGGAGAGAGGAAGGTAGTTACTGTACATAGTTACTGTACATACAGTAGGTCCAATAAAATACTGGTGTCTAGCTGAGGTTTATGTGTAGATCTGCTCCACAACAGTGGTGGAAAAACTACCCAATTGTCATACTTGAGTAAAAGTAAAGATACCTTAATAGAAAATGACTCAAGTAAAAGTGAAAGTCACCCACTAAAATACTACTTGAGTAAAAGTCTAAAAGTATTTGGTTTTAAATATACTTAAGTCTCAAAAGTAATTGCTAAATATATACTTAAGTATTGAAAGTAAAAGTAGAAATCATTTCAAAGACCAGAAGACACTATTTTCTTGTTTTTTTATTTACAGATAGCAAGGGGAACACGCCAACATTCAGACATAATTTACAAACGAAGCATTTGTGTTTTGTGAGTCCGCCAGATCAGAGGCAATAGGGATGACCAGGGATGTTCTCTTGATAAGTGCATGAATTTGACCATTTTCCTGTCCTGCTAAGCATTCAAAATGTAACTTTTGGGGTTTCGGCGAAAATCTATGGAGTAAAAAGTACATTCTTTTCTTTAGAAATGTAGTGAAGTAAAAGTTGTCAAAAATACACTGCTCAAAAAAATAAAGGAAACACTTAAACAACACAATGTAACTCCAAGTCAATCACACTTCTGTGAAATCAAACTGTCCACTTAGGAAGCAACACTGATTGACAATAAATTTCACATGCTGTTGTGCAAATGGAATAGACAACAGGTGGAAATTATAGGCAATAAGCAAGACACCCCCAATAAAGGAGTGGTTCAGCAGGTGGTGACCACAGACCACTTCTCAGTTCCTATGCTTCCTGGCTGATGTTTTGGTCACTTTTGAATGATGGCGGTGCTTTCACTCTAGTGGTAGCATGAGACGGAGTCTACAACCCACACAAGTGGCTCAGGTAGTGCAGCTCATCCAGGATGGCACATCAATGCGAGCTGTGGCAAGAAGGTTTGCTGTGTCTGTCAGCGTAGTGTCCAGAGCATGGAGGCGCTACCAGGAGACAGGCCAGTACATCAGGAGACATGGAGGAGGCCGTAGGAGGGCAACAACCCAGCAGCAGGACCGCTACCTCCGCCTTTGTGCAAGGAAGAACAGGAGGAGCACTGCCAGAGCCCTGCAAAATGACCTCCAGCAGGCCACAAATGTGCATGTGTCTGCTCAAACGGTCAGAAACAGACTCCTTGAGGGTGGTATGAGGGCCCGACGTCCACAGGTGGGGGTTGTGCTTACAGCCCAACACCGTGCAGGACGTTTAGCATTTGCCAGAGAACACCAAGATTGGCAAATTCGCCACTGGCGCCCTGTGCTCTTCACAGATGAAAGCAGGTTCACACTGAGCACATGTGACAGACGTGACAGAGTCTGGAGACGCCGTGGAGAACGTTCTGCTGCCTGCAACATCCTCCAGCATGACCGGTTTGGCGGTGGGTCAGTCATGGTGTGGGGTGGCATTTCTTTGGCCGCACAGCCCTCCATGTGCTCGCCAGAGGTAGCCTGACTGCCATTAGGTACCGAGATGAGATCCTCAGACCCCTTGTGAGACCATATGCTGGTGCGGTTGGCCCTGGGTTCCTCCTAATGCAAGACAATGCTAGACCTCATGTGGCTGGAGTGTGTCAGCAGTTCCTGCAAGAGGAAGGCATTGATGCTATGGACTGGCCCGCCCGTTCCCCAGACCTGAATCCAATTGAGCACATCTGGGACATCATGTCTCACTCCATCCACCAACGCCACGTTGCACCACAGATTGTCCAGGAGTTGGCGGATGCTTTAGTCCAGGTCTGGGAGGAGATACCTCAGGAAACCATCCGCCACCTCATCAGGAGCATGCCCAGGCGTTGTAGGGAGGTCATACAGGCACGTGGAGGCTACACACACTACTGAGCCTCATTTTGACTTGTTTTAAGGACATTACATCAAAGTTGGATCAGCCTGTAGTGTGGTTTTCCACTTTAATTTTGAGTGTGACTCCAAATCCAGACCTCCATGGGTTGATAAATTGGATTTCCATTGCTTCTTTTTGTGTGATTTTGTTGTCAGCACATTCAACTATGTAAAGAAAAAAGTATTTAATAAGATGATTTCATTCATTCAGATCTAGGATGTGTTGTTTAAGTGTTCCCTTTATTTTTTTGAGCAGTGTATAAATAGTAAATTACAGATACCCCCAAAAAACTACTTAAGTAGTACTTTCAAGTATTTTTAATTAAGTACTTTACACGACTGCTCTCCAATACCCAAAGTGGCATCTGTTATAACTGACAATGAAAAGGTAATCAGCATGGAAAACTTTTTATGTGTGAAGGACAGTGGCCATCTTGAACGACAGTTAATATACTGTAGCTCTAGGTCTAGAACTATATAATTACAACAGAGTTGTAATGTTAAGTTGGACCAGGAAATAGTGCCTGTCTTCCAGCAGAGAGATGCAACAGTACTGACCTCTCGTTTGGTCTTGAGGTCCGTCCCGGGGTCATGGGAGGCTGAAGGCCGGTAGGAATGTACTTTCATGTTCATCTGTCTGGCTCGCTCCTCTACTGCTAGAGCTGGGAGAAAATTACTTAATTAATGAATACAGTAATAATACAGTAAATTACACAAACTCACAACTTTTCAGGTGAATGACAGTGAAGGTGAATGATGTAGGGTGAAGTTGGTCCTAGACGCTGATCTTGGGTCAGTTTTGCATTTCCCCTACTTATGTTTAAGGTTAGGATTCGGGGAAGGGAAATCTGATCCTAGATCTGTACCTAGGGTGAACAGAGGAACAGGAGGTGATTGGAGGTGTTAGACAACTGTACGGTACTCAGTGTCATTGCTCTATTTGAACACTAGGTGGCGCATGCTGTGCATCACTTTCATTAGATGTCATGCACGGAATACTACAACGTGCACAGAGGGTCATAATTGTTGGGGGATATAAAGAGGGAAAAGGCAAATCACATCTACTGGATAGAAAGGGTCTAAAATCTAAAGCATAATATAAAGTTGGGTCAGATACAGTCGTGCCATAGAATTACCTTTTTCATTAGGTTCACTAGCATCAAACGGTTTATTATCTACAGGTATATTTTCTTCATGTACATGGAGGTAGAAGAGAATGAGGAATGTAAAGAAACAGAGAAGAGTGAGGAAGAGTACTCAGACAAAATGGTTTTGAATGGTCGGAGTTGTAGTACATGACACAGACAGACAGACAGACAGACAGACAGACAGACAGACAGACAGACAGACAGACACTCACTCCTTGACAACCTACCTTGCTCTACACTGCTGCTTCTGGCAGGAACCTGTGGGAGCTGTCTGCCCCTGCGACCTGACTGGGGAGTCCCCGTAGGCGGGGAGGGGCTGTGGGTGTGTGTTCTGAGAGAGAGAGAGAGAGAGAGACAAGAGACAGAAAAAGAGAGAAAGGAGAAAGAGAAATGAAATACAAGTGAATGAGTTCAACTCCTCCACAGTAGGCCCATTCCAGCACATATAAAACCCAGGGTGGCTACATCCTTGACCATACACTAGAGGGAACCAATGGGCTTGGTTTACTGCTCCCACAACCAATAAGAGCAGCAGGACAGTGGGTATAGGGAGCACAGAGGTCAAAATGGGACAAAAGGGGTATATTTTAGGGCACCTGTCTGGTCGTGGTGAGTTAGGGGCAGATCCCCCCAGGGGTGTCTGGTTAAAGGGGCGTAGCGGCCCCCCTCTCCCCCTACTGCCCCTCAGTATAGAGGTGGGCTGGATACGACTGGCATTAACAGGCCACGTGGAAAGAAAAGAACAAACAAACGAAAGAAAGCTAAATGACATAAATGGTAAAGAATGTATGGCCCACAATGTAAATCATATTCAACATAATGAAGGACCTTATGGCCCACAATGTAAATCATATTCAACATAATGAAGGACCTTATGGCCCACAATGTAAATCATATTCAACATAATGAAGGACCTTATGGCCCACAATGTAAATCATATACAACATAATGAAGGACCTTTTGGCCCACAATGTAAATCATATTCAACATAATGAAGGACCTTATGGCCCACAATGTAAATCATATTCAACATAATGAAGGACCTTATGGCCCACAATGTAAATCATATTCAACATGATGGCCCACAATGTAAATCATATTCAACATAATGAAGGACCTTATGGCCCACAATGTAAATCATATACAACATAATGAAGGACCTTATGGCCCACAATGTAAATCATATTCAAAATAATGAAGGACCTTATGGCCCACAATGTAAATCATATTCAACATAATGAAGGACCTTATGGCCCACAATGTAAATCATATACAACATAATGAAGGACCTTATGGCCCACAATGTAAATCATATTCAACATAATGAAGGACCTTATGGCCCACAATGTAAATCATATTCAACATAATGAAGGACCTTATGGCCCACAATGTAAATCATATTCAACATGATGGCCCACAATGTAAATCATATTCAACATAATGAAGGACCTTATGGCCCACAATGTAAATCATATACAACATAATGAAGGACCTTATGGCCCACAATGTAAATCATATTCAACATAATGAAGGACCTTGTGGCCCACAATGTAAATCATATTCAAAATAATGAAGGACCTTATGGCCCACAATGTAAATCATATTCAAAATAATGAAGGACCTTATGGCCCACAATGTAAATCATATTCAACATAATGAAGGACCTTATGGCCCACAATGTAAATCATATACAACATAATGAAGGACCTTATGGCCCACAATGTAAATCATATTCAACATAATGAAGGACCTTATGGCCCACAATGTAAATCATATTCAACATAATGAAGGACCTTATGGCCCACAATGAACCAGAACACAATAAATGAAGGACATAACAATTCAAGAAAGAGGCTATATGGGTCTACTGACAGTACACCTTCACAACGCTCATTTAGAAAAGGTTTTGCTGTGCTGCTAAATTTCATTCACAGCAAAGTCTCAATTTGAAACAATTGAGATTGACATCAGACATCAACACATTCTAGATTTGAAGAGCGATGATCTCCATCCAGATAGAGGACAGGATGAATGGGGGTGTATGAGAGGGATGGGGTGAATGAATGAATGAATGAATGAATGAATGAATGAATGAATGAAAGAATGACCTTACCTGTCAGCCTCCAGGCCTTTCTTGCTGTTACCTCTCTGACTGTTAGGTCTGCCCAGGCTCCCTGACTGCCTGTGACGTGGAGGACATGAGAAGAAGACAAAATGGAGGATGGGTAACCCAATGGAGAAACAAAACTAAAGACGAATCTTGAATGCGTGGTCAGCTGGTGTTTTATTTAAAATAAAAGAGATGCGTTGGCTGAAATGATTTTGTTTAAAAGAAAAATGTGACACAACATTTTAGACTACTATATTGCACTACTACATTGCTTGCTACTAACTGTTCAGAACAGAAACATCAAAACACCATGACAACAGAGCACGTGGAAGTCAGATGTGTAGCAGAGGAAGCAGGAAGTCAGGTGCAGGTCAGTAAGGTGAAGCAGCAAGAGGAGCAGTAACTACAGCGTTACAATAACCCACCAGCTTATACTGTAATCTAGAACGTCTAGGAAAGCTATAAAGTGCAGGGTTAGGGTTAGGTTTAGGGCAGGGCTAGTGCAAGGGTTAGGCTTATGGTTAGATGAAAACTATAGTAGCCACGCAGTGCTAAGCAAGTACAGTAGCAGGACTGCAGCTTGGGTCCTGGGAGGTAACGGTAGGGCTAGGTCGGTACCCAGTACCTTTCTTCCTCTGGGGAGGCCTGCTCTACTAAAATCCTGGGGCTTGTGGGCTGTCTGCGGGGCAGAGAGTTGGAGCATCTGGAGGAGTGGTGGGGGGAGGCATCCCCCAGGTGGGGAAACAGGGAGAGGGACACAGTGAGTGGAGGGAGGGCTGGGTTCATGTAAGTTTAGAACGAGCTAAAAGCATTGGGATTCCCTGGCAACTAGAATGCCTCTGCTGGCCAAAACACTCAGTGACAGTAGGTGTGAATTATTGTGCAGGTCAATGTGAAAGAGCTGTTATTGTGTAGTCACTGTGTTACTCAGCACCTCTCAATACACACTGAGGAGCTAGTGGTGAACAAAATTGATAGATAACATGCATGACAAGAACGGGAGAAGTGATGTTGAATCTTTGTTGATTCAGCGTATTGGTATACTCTGGGAAAATAGAACACTGAAATGATTATTTGTTTTTTTTACAGTATTTGAGAGAATAAAGAAACGTTCACCGACTAAAGAAACATTGTAAACCTAGAAAAGGAGGTGCAGTAGGTTATCTCCTATAGAGGAGGATGGTGTGTGTACCTGTCTCTATCAGGAGAGTGGAGGTTGGTGTGTGTGTACCTGTCTCTATCAGGAGAGTGGAGGTTGGTGTGTGTGTACCTGTCTTTATCAGGAGAGTGGAGGTTGGTGTGTGTGTACCTGTCTCTATCAGGACAGTGGAGGTTGGTGTGTGTGTACCTGTCTTTATCAGGACAGTGGAGATTGGTGTGTGTGTACCTGTCTCTATCAGGACAGTGGAGGTTGGTGTGTGTGTACCTGTCTCTATCAGGAGAGTGGAGGTTGGTGTGTGTGTACCTGTCTCTATCAGGACAGTGGAGGTTGGTGTGTGTGTACCTGTCTCTATCAGGAGAGTGGAGGTTGGTGTGTGTGTACCTGTCTCTATCAGGACAGTGGAGGTTGGTGTGTGTGTACCTGTCTTTATCATGACAGTGGAGGTTGGTGTGTGTGTACCTGTCTTTATCAGGAGAGTGGAGGTTGGTGTGTGTGTACCTGTCTTTATCAGGAGAGTGGAGGTTGATGTGTGTGTACCTGTCTTTATCAGGAGAGTGGAGGTTGGTGTGTGTGTACCTGTCTCTATCAGGAGAGTGGAGGTTGGTGTGTGTGTACCTGTCTTTATCAGGAGAGTGGAGGTTGCTGTGTATGTACCTGTTTTTATCAGGAGAGTGGAGGTTGGTGTGTGTGTACCTGTCTCTATCAGGAGAGTGGAGGTTGGTGTGTGTGTACCTGTCTCTATCAGGAGAGTGGAGGTTGGTGTGTGTGTATCTGTCTTTATCAGGAGAGTGGAGGTTGGTGTGTGTGTACCTGTCTTTATCAGGAGAGTGGAGGTTGGTGTGTGTGTACCTGTCTCTATCAGGAGAGTGGAGGTTGGTGTGTGTGTACCTGTCTCTATCAGGAGAGTGGAGGTTGGTGTGTGTGTACCTGTCTTTATCAGGAGAGTGGAGGTTGGTGTGTGTGTACCTGTCTCTATCAGGAGAGTGGAGGTTGGTGTGTGTGTACCTGTCTCTATCAGGAGAGTGAAGGTTGGTGTGTGTGTACCTGTCTTTATCAGGAGAGTGGAGGTTGGTGTGTGTGTACCTGTCTCTATCAGGAGAGTGGAGGTTGGTGTGTTTGTACCTGTCTCTATCAGGAGAGTGAAGGTTGGTGTGTATGTACCTGTTTTTATCAGGAGAGTGAAGGTTGGTGTGTGTGTACCTGTCTTTATCAGGAGAGTGAAGGTTGGTGTGTGTGTACCTGTCTTTATCAGGAGAGTGGAGGTTGGTGTGTGTGTACCTGTCTCTATCAGGAGAGTGGAGGTTGGTGTGTGTGTACCTGTCTCTATCAGGAGAGTGAAGGTTGGTGTGTATGTACCTGTCTCTATCAGGAGAGTGGAGGTTGGTGTGTGTGTACCTGTCTTTATCAGGAGAGTGAAGGTTGGTGTGTGTGTACCTGTCTTTATCAGGAGAGTGGAGGTTGGTGTGTGTGTACCTGTCTCTATCAGGAGAGTGAAGGTTGGTGTCAGGTCTGAGGCAGGTGGTGCTGGCACTCCTCACCCGGTCCAGACTGGGCTGCAGATCACTACAGTACCACAGAGGGAAGAGAAGGAAGGGAAAAGAGGAAGAGGCGGGACAGAGTGAAAGGAATTGTGCAAGACAGAGAGAAGGAATGATAGAGTGAGAAAAAAACAAAGAAAGAGAGAGAGAATTGAGGGAAATAAAGAGTCCAAGACAGAAGGAAGGAATTGCAAATAGAGGTGGGAGGGGGGAACAAGAGACAGAAAGAAAAGAAGGAACAAACATTAGAATCAGGACAAACTTATAAGGGGGCTTGTAAACTTCCATTCATTACAATAGCGGTCCTTTGCGGCCATACTGTACAGTCAGTCCACTTGATGTGAAGGTTGGAGCGTTGCCATGGGAACTTGCTCTTGGTGGAAGAGGAGAGTGAACTGGGTGAAATTTGAGTGAGCAGACATACTACAGCACAAATACTCTCTCTATCGCACACACACAATCTCTTTCTCTCTCCCTTCTCTCTGGCAGGGAGCCTACTACAGTCGAGGACCTTGTCATTTGTCATGTCATGGTCTTTGTTGGGGCCATGGATGTCAACACAACGCTGGAAAAGATGCTGTGTCCAACTGGCATCACATGCCTCACATGACACAGAGCCCCAATGTACGCTACGGTTTGCAGTGTGCCAATAAGGACTTAGTTGTTCATTGTTTAACACAGTCAACCCTGTTGTGTGTCCTGTGGTCTTACACAAGGATGAGCATTCAATCACTCACAAAGGGATGGACGGTGGAGTGCAAAGGCAGGCCTTTTGGGCGGTGGGAGAGGGTCGTCCGTGGGGTTGGGGTGGAGAGGTGACGTCCGTTGGGGGTGGGAGGGCAGAGGACGAAGGGAGCGAGGAGGGCGTCTGTTCGGGGTAATGGGTTTCTTACCTAACGGTGACCTCATCAGTGAACCTGAGCACACGGTGCGTGAGGACGCTACGGGAGGCGGGACCGCCCCCTCCCTGATGCCCCCGGGGAGTCTTGCTCTTCAGGCATGCAGGGAGGGTGTTGCTACACGCGTGTGAATCCGTGGTAGATGGTATAGACGCATGCAAGAAAGGAAAGAAAACCTAGATTTGACATGCATGCAAAAGAATGAGAGGCCAAATAATGAACGATGATAAAGATGTGCAAGGAAACCCAACCATGGCACTGAAGTAAACAAACAAGCCATATAAAAACAGCAAAGCAATAAAAATGTCCTATGGGCATCTCTAGAGCTTGAGACATGGAGGAGGAATATCCAGATTTGACATCAGAATATCACATCTACTCCATCCTAATCTCCATTCTCAGTATTTCCTCTCCCCAACTACTGTGTAGTGATGGGGGATTGTCTGATGGAGGCCCAAGACACAGACGACAACACAGAACACAGTGAAAGTAGGGATGGGGGATTGTCCTGCCGCCCATTATATGTATGGAGATTAAATGTAATACTGATTATATAAATCCATCTAAACAGATTTTAAGTTGCACGTGTCAAAGCATTATAGCACAGGGAAACCAAGCATGTAATATATCTACTGTATATAGGACAGTACATAGGATTATAGTATTAAAATATACAGTGAAGTACTACTATAGTATTACTGTAACAGATCTGGTCCAGGGTCATCATATTATAATAAATAATCATTTGGTGGATGCTTATATTTGTCCTATTGGAAATGTGTTTTTTGCATGTCCCAACTCCCCCTGAGACACCCTCGGAGAGTGGTACCACATCACATCTGTAAAGCTCTGTTAGGAGTCGGTTTGGGGAATCAATTACGCTGACAGAACGTTGATACAACATCATAAGCCACAAAATGCCAACGATGAGTTGAGTTCAGGTTTTGGGGAAGAGTAAAGGGAAAGAGAGCAGGGTTTTCTTATTCTACTCTCTTACCTGTATATGTCCTTGTGTATACCATTGACTAATAGGGGCATTTTGGGTGGTAGTGTATTGCTGGACCTAGCTACGCCCCTGTGTGGTTATTTGAGTGTAGACCGTGCATTGATTGAGGGGGAAAAAAAACAGAAGAGGGGAAAAAACAATACAATTGTATAAATAAAACGTCCAGGCAAAAATAACATTCATCTGCTATAAATAAAATGTTTAGACAAATATGTAATTCACCATGAGAGATTTTCATACTATTCTGAGGTAAACGATAGAGCTATTCTGTAATCTATTATAATCTGTTTAAAACCAATATAAACTCAATGTTTTTACGGTGTCATGGAGAGTGTGTGGTACTATTTTTGGCCTCTCGGGTGAAAAAATAAGTCCCTTTGTGTCTGGAACGAATTCATCGATATTCTAAAACTATATAAAGCTGAATACATTACAAAGATGACTTTCACCTTGTCCACTTTCTATGCAGGTAGACAAAAGCGAACATTGATGCAGTACAAGGAATAGGAACACATCATATTAAAGAAAAATATTGCCACATGATACATAACATACACTTTCTTTATCACAACCATAGACTGTAGTATCACTGACCAAGTTAAAATGGAGTTGTTAACATTGAATGACAATGCAAAGAACGATGGGTAATATAATAGAAGAAAGATGGTGGGTAGGGACGATAACAGTAACGTCTCTGGCTTTTTGGTTGTTGTTGTTTTTGTTTACCTGTTTGTGTGCAGGCACTCGGCACTCCCGCCTCGGATAGACCTGTGCATCTCGAGGACCTCACTGTGATTGCCATGGCGATGGGTGAACCGAACAACCAATCAAAAACAACAACGTAAGAGGATGGTCAAATCAGACAAACCCGCTCATGAGAAATGAATGAGAAGAAATCATGAAATCATAATTTTGATTCAGCATCAATAATAATAAATATGATATTCAACTTTTAGTAAGAGACTTTTGCATTAGACTGTTAGTCGTATTAGTAATTATTAGTATAGAACAGTACTGATGTAGCCTTCTATTCCACTTGTCCTTGGAGTATCCAACACTTTCAACCTCAAATTAAAAGCTAGTGGTCAACCTCTGTGAAATAATTGGGCATTTGGGAATACTGTACTTCTACAGGTATTTCATTGCAAATGAACAAAATAAGGAGGTAACCATGTCGGCATCAACTCCTATATTGAACTCAAAGCTCTACTCAAATAAGATACTCCAAAGTATATCCATATTGTACACAAACACTGGAACTTCACTGCATAACCTGCACACACTCTCTCTCTGCCATAAGTCACCAAACTATTCTCAGACCGGCTGTAATCTTAAACTCCCTGATACAGTACCTACAGCATCTAACGTCTATCCTCCTCCCTGATAAACAAGGGCCACCAGCCACCACTGTCTGGGTGATGTTACCTGTCCTCGGAGTACTCGTAGTCCGAGTCCCCGGAGCGGTGCTCCCCGTGGGAGTCATGGAAACGAGAGGGGGAGCAGGAGTGGTGGCGGTTCTGATGGATCTCATCCAGACTCCTGATGGGGTAGGACATAGAGTGTTAGAGTGTTACTGAGGTTTTGGTCACTGAGTGTTACTGTGATAACATTTCGCCAATAACGTTGGTTTTGTCATAGTGTGGACATAAAAGGTAATTGATTTGAGCCATAAGAGTGTGCTGAAGAGTCATCCCGGGGGTATGAATGAATGTGAATAATAGTGAAGACATGAAAACTATGAAAAAGCACATATGGAATCATGTAATAACCAAAAAAAGTGTTAAACAAATGAAAATATATTTTACATTTTAGATTCTTCAAAGTAGCCACCCTTTGCCTTGATGACAGCTTTGCACACTCTTAACGATTTCTGCACACCAGCAGGAACCCATCCAACATGAAGGAGCTGGAGCAGTTTTGCCTTGAAGAATGGGCAAAAATCCCAGTGGCTAGATGTGCCAAGCTTATAGAGACATATCCCAAAAGACTTGCAGCTGTAATTGCTGCAAAAGGTGGCTCTACAAAGTATTGACTTTGGGGGGGGGGGGGGTGAATAGTTATGCACACTCAAGTTTTCTTTTTTTTGTCTTATTTCTTGTTGTTACACAATAACAAATATTTTACATCTTCAAAGTGGTAGGCATGTTGTGTAAATCAAATGATACAACCCCCCCAAAAAATGTATTTTCATTTCAGGTTTTAAGGCAACAAAATAGGAAAAATGCCAAGGGGGTGAATACTTTCGCAAGGCACTGTATAGAGAGAGAGAAAGAAAGAGAGAGTGAGAGCGAGCGAGCGAGAGAAAGATGGAGAGATCGAGCGAGAGAGAAAAAGGGTAAGAGAGAAAAAAAGAAAAAGAGAGCGAGATAGAAAGAGAGAGAGAAAGAGAAAGAAAGAGAGGGAGAGATCGAGCGAGAGAGAAAAAGGGTAAGAGAGAAAGAAAGAAAAAGAGAGCGAGATAGAAAGAGAGAGAGATAGAAAGAGAGAGAGAAAGAGAAAGAGAAAGAGAGAGAGAGAGAGAGAGAGAGAGAGAGAGAGAGAGAGAGAGAGAGAGAGAGAGAGAGAGAGAGAGAGAGAGAGAGAGAGAGAGAGAGAGAGAGAGAGGAGAGAGAGAGAGAGAAAAATGCAGATGTGTGTGGGTGTAGTCTCGTCGAGAACCAGGCAGCGTGACAACAACGTGATTAAGATGTATGGCTACGCGAGACTAGTTTAGGTATAACTGCGTGATACAGAAACTGCAGCTACCTCTGCACGGGGACGTGTGCAGGGCGGGAGCGGGCCCTTGTTATGTCCTCACGGTGAGGGGACACAGATCTGGAGCGGTGCTGGGCCAGTCTCTGCTGCTCTGGGACAGTCAGGGTGCTGTTCCTCTCCCTCTCCCTCGAGTTACGCTCTGCACCTACACACATACGGAGGAGGAATCAGCAGTCGTAGCATGTTACCTGCTGACAAAATGTGTCAGTGTTGAGCTCCGCCACTCAACATTCACTACGCCTTCAGGTGAACGCTTGGTTTTCCCAAAACTACAGAGATCATGCTGGTGCTCAGCTTCTATTAATACAGTCGCCCATAACAGCTCTAGTCTAGTCAAACCCATGCCACGTGAGGGAGCTGAGAGGACAAATTATACAGACTGCAAACTGTAGCACATCATAGTGTGGTATTTTACACTGGAAGTTTTTTGGTTACATTTGAAGAGTTGCGTTGGATAGTTACACCAGGTATTGAGCTAACTTGTGTACCGGACTGTTTCTGCATTCCACAAAGTTGCCCCATTGACAGCTTGCAACGGCAACCAGGCTAAGGCAGAAACTGTCTGGCACCCAGGCTAAGTAGCCTTATACCCTTTTTGAAATAGCAGAGCCGGAACAGCACAGTTCACGTTGGCCCTATGGTGTGAATCAGGCACTGGTTTATACACCGTATCCTTGTCTTGTACGGAGTCACCACTACTTCAGGCTCTACTACCAGACATGCAGGTGACAGCGTCAGTGGAATGGACAGCGACATCACGGCTCTATAGCTCCATGCACTCAGTGCTCCCAGTGGATCTTCTCTACAAGCTGCATTACTACGGTCCGGCAGAGGAGGAGAAAGGCCGTGTACGGTATCATGGCAGAACACATACTATAATAGAATTGTAGTAATAACATAGTATCGTTGTGGTATACGTTAGTATTACAAAGGGCTGGTAGAAGTACCCCTGCCTGTTTTAAATCAGAGTTAAATCCAAAGTGTGGGGTAAAATTGGGAACCAATGGCGTTTTTCCCCGATGTAAAACGTCTCTGGTTGTCAGTTGGGATCAAATGAAGTAGCCCGTGGTTAGAGAGGCCAGATAGGCCGGGGTATGAGGGGAGCTATAAAGTGGTCGCACCTCTCTCCTTCAGTGCTGGACTCTCACTACTTGAAGCTGGGTAACAGTAACCATGCCCCCCCCACCCACCTTCAGATACTACCGCTATACCTGTATCATCAAACTCTGTGTCAATGATGCGATGGGACCCTGCACAACAGTGGATAGACACGCACACACACACACACACACAAGGTAGGGTTACACACACACAGTAGGGTAGAGGGTTTACACGCAGTAGGGTAGAGAGTTTACACACTGTAGTGTTGAGAATTTCCATGGCAGTTGCGATCGATCTCGCACACACAAGAGACAAGTTCATAGGAAGTTCATCTTGGCATACTGTAGCAGGGAGAATCTATATGCCGAGGTCAGTGTCAATACATCACACACACACGCACGCACTCACACACACACATAATGTATATACTGTACACACAAACACAGACACAAACGCACGCATGCATGCATGCAAGCACACACACTCTCTCGCTCTCTCTCTCACACACACGCACACATGCGCACACACACACACACACACACACACACACACACACACACACACACACACACACACACACACACACACACACACACACAACAAGACTTACTCTGTAGTTTCTTGCTGGGGTTGTCGTGAGAGGTGTGTCTGCGCGGGAGGTAAGGAGATGGCTGGGGCAGAGGTAGAGAGGACACGTCGTGGGTCTGGAGCTTATACCAGTGAGGAACGTCGTCCAGCAGGGCAGTCTCCAGCTCTATCAGGATCTAGGAGTGAGAGGGAAGAGAGGGGAGAAGGAGGAGAGAAAGTGAGAGACATACAGAACAAGACAACGTCAGCATAGAGGACACGATGGCGTCCGTCTGTGGTTCTCTGTGCGTGTTTGAGTTTGCAAGTGAGTGTGGATACGTGCAAATGAATGTGTGTGTGTTTTGTTTTCTGTGTATACTGTATGTTTATGAAGAGTTTCATTTCAAAACGCTATATATTCATTTTGACAAATGCTGTTAAATTAGCTTTTATTGTTTAAAGAAATGATCAAAGAGATCTTATCCAGAATGACTTACAGTGAGTGCATTTATCGTAAGATAGCTAGGTAAGATAGCTAGGTAAGGTAGCTAGGTAAGATAGCTAGGTAAGACAGCTAGGTAAGATAGCTAGGTAAGGTAGCTAGGTAAGATAGCTAGGTAAGATAGCTAGGTAAGATAGCTAGGTAAGATAGCTAGGTAAGATAGCTAGGTAAGACAACCACATATCACAGTCAAATATACAGGACACGAACATTCCATTCCAGCTAACCAATGGGTATATAGCATTTTGCAAAACAGCAAAACATTCATACACATCTAAAATCTATGAAATACAAATCTGAGAACAGTAATAATTTACACACACATGAAGATATAATTCACATGTACTATAAACAGTATGTATGTATGTGTGCGTGCGTGTGTGCGTGTGTGCGCGTGTGTGTGTGTATCTTACCTCTCCCAGGAAGTCACTCTCCTCCTCCTGTATTCTAGGTTGGTCCCAGACAGTGATCTCCAGCATGCGTTCTCTGAAGTCCCTGCGGTGAACGTGGGAGTACAGGAACGTCTGGTTCCACTTGGGCCCAGCGCTCTTCTTTACCGTCTTGGTCCTGCGCTTGCTCTTATCACTGGGAACATGACAGGGGAGAAGGCAGAGGAATGTTAGGGGAGGGAAGACGACCTTAGAAGGAGAGTCAAAGGAAGTCAGCGAGTCATGTATGTATCTGTCACATACTGTCCCCATATAAGGGTCTGTGACTCCCTACGAGGATGGTGAAATATAACAGAAAACTACATAGACAGGAAGCAAATCAGAAGAGAACGTGTTGACAGTGTGTTTAAGGTATATTGGTTACTGTTACATAAAAAAACGATCAGTTTATGTACAATGTTGAACCCCTGTACTGGTAATATACTTCAGTAATTATTGTGTGTTCACACAGGTATAAGAAGTACTTCATGTTAACCCTAGTAATATGAGAGCGGTTTACCTTCGGTCAGGGAGGAAGTACATCTTGACGTAGGGGTTCCTGGGTCGCCCGTCCGGTCGGGGGGGCAGGTCTATGGCTTGAAGGACGTTGACGATCAGTTGATGGCCCACTTTGTCATACCACAGCTTTACCTAGGAACAACATCATGGGAAGAGATTAATGTGACTGAATGAATCCAGTTAGAGTAGACCATTGGTTGTGGATTACACAGGACATTGTGAAAAGTGCAATATAGGCCATCTATCAATCTGTCTGGTTGTTTGTTCGTAAATAGTCCAGTACAGTCCAGTATAGTCCAGTGTAGATCCAGTACAGTCCAGTATAGTCCAGTATAGTCCAGTATAGATCCAGTGCAGTCCAGTACAGTCCAGTGTAGATCCAGTATAGTCCAGTATAGTCCAGTATATTCCAGTATAGATCCAGTATAGACCTGTCAAGTCCAGTGTAGATCCAGTATAGTCCAGTACAGTCCAGTATAGTCCAGTGTAGATCCAGTACAGTCCAGTATAGTCCAGTACAGTCCAGTGTAGATCCAGTACAGTCCGGTATAGTCCAGTACAGTCCAGTATAGTCCAGTGTAGATCCAGTACAGTCCAGTATAGTCCAGT
This sequence comes from Salmo trutta, assembly GCF_901001165.1. Classification (NCBI taxonomy): domain Eukaryota; kingdom Metazoa; phylum Chordata; class Actinopteri; order Salmoniformes; family Salmonidae; genus Salmo; species Salmo trutta. The sequence goes on from NC_042970.1 coordinate 70,730,178, forward strand.
ATAGATCCAGTGCAGTCCAGTACAGTCCAGTGTAGATCCAGTATAGTCCAGTATAGTCCAGTATATTCCAGTATAGATCCAGTATAGACCTGTCAAGTCCAGTGTAGATCCAGTATAGTCCAGTACAGTCCAGTATAGTCCAGTGTAGATCCAGTACAGTCCAGTATAGTCCAGTACAGTCCAGTGTAGATCCAGTAAAGTCCAGTATAGTCCAGTATAGTCCAGTACAGTCCAGTATAGTCCAGTATAGATCCAGTATAGTCCAGTATAGATCTAGTACAGTCCAGTATAGTCCAGTATAGTCCAGTATAGTCCAGTATAGATCCAGTGCAGTCCAGTACAGTCCAGTGTAGATCCAGTATAGTCCAGTATAGTCCAGTATAGTCCAGTATAGATCCAGTATAGACCTGTCAAGTCCAGTGTAGATCCAGTATAGTCCAGTACAGTCCAGTATAGTCCAGTGTAGATCCAGTACAGTCCAGTATAGTCCAGTATAGTCCAGTACAGTCCAGTGTAGATCCAGTAAAGTCCAGTATAGTCCAGTATAGTCCAGTACAGTCCAGTATAGTCCAGTATAGTCCAGTATAGATCCAGTATAGTCCAGTATAGATCTAGTACAGTCCAGTATAGTCCAGTATAGTCCAGTACAGTCCAGTATAGTCCAGTATAGTCCAGTATAGTCCAGTGTAGATCCAGTATAGTCCAGTATAGTCCAGTATAGTCCAGTACAGTCCAGTATAGTCCAGTATAGTCCAGTATAGATCCAGTATAGTCCAGTATAGATCTAGTACAGTCCAGTATAGTCCAGTATAGTCCAGTACAGTCCAGTATAGTCCAGTATAGTCCAGTATAGTCCAGTGTAGATCCAGTATAGTCCAGTATTGTCCAGTGTAGATCCAGTATAGTCCAGTATAGTCCAGTGTAGATCCAGTACAGTCCAGTCAAGTCCAGTACAGTCCGGTATAGTCCAGTACAGTCCAGTACAGTCCAGTATAGTCCAGTATAGTCCAGTGCAGATCCAGTCTAGTCCAGTATAGTCCAGTATAGTCCAGTATAGTCCAGTGCAGATCCAGTCCAGTATAGTCCAGTATAGTCCAGTACAGTCCAGTCAAGTCCAGTCAAGTCCATTACAGTCCAGTATAGTCCAGTCAAGTCCATTACAGTCCAGTATAGTCCAGTATAGTCCAGTATAGTCCAGTACAGTCCAGTCAAGTCCATTACAGTCCATTACAGTCCAGTATAGTCCAGTGTAGATCCAGCATATATCCAGTACTCACAGAGAGCTGTCCAGGCAGGATGACGGGGAGGGCTCTGAGGGTAGCAGGGCTGGTGGGGGACATGACCGATATGGAGGGACGCTCCATCTTCTGAGACTCAAAGGAACTAGAGCCCGCTGCCAGGGGAAAAAACCAGGATGTGAAAGACTCAAACAACTCAGTGGGTAGACAGTACTGTATATTAACACCAATTAACTATGCCGTATTGTTCATCAAGGAAAACCAAAGCTTTGTTGACACTTACTCGATTCTAAAGGAGGATGTGATGTTTCTGGAATTCTTGGTATGTCTCTGTAAAATGGGAGGAAGATTACATCAAACCTCTGCATAGACCTCTGCAATAGCCACTGACCAACAGCCATCACCAATCCTCATTTGATACAGAGTGCCAGCACATACAATACCTCAATCGTATGTTTGTTTGTATCGAAAAGGAAAAACACAGACACGTACACAAACTGGGTGTTGGGTTAGAGAGCAGGTAGTTCATACCCACACAGGGGAGAGACGTATGGGTTGAGAGAAGAGAGGGAACCTGCCTTATAAGGGTTTCTCTAAGGTCTAGGATGTTAGGGGTTACATCAGGGTTAGGCCTCAGGGAAGGACTACCGGACGACATAGCGGTCACTATGTCCACAATACGTATGTACTTACTGATACGCTCTATACACCTTTCTCAAGAAGTTATTGGAAATGATGCGTTGGATAGATCTTTTAGGTAAAGAAGACAATGGCCGTCAACATTTCACTTCAAAATTACAAATAGTCAGAAAAGGGCACACAAAAGTCGCAATATAGTAATAGTAGTCCAAAATAGTTGCAGTGTGTCGCACAACGATTCCAAAATGGGAATTTAGCATTTCACACAGGAAGTCAGTCTTACCCAATAGGCCTTGAGACAACTATTTCCACTTGAGGCTCCGCCTTGGATTCCAGAATGATGTTGTACACTTCCTTCTTGGTTGCTCCCGGCAACGACTTCCCGTTCCACTGCAGTACCTCATCACCTAGAAAACAGGAAACAAGATGGCCGACATTAAAACAGCTGATTCATGGGTAAGCATGGAGCCTAGGTTAAAGATAACAAAGGTTAAGACAATGTAATAATTCCATGCAGAAGTGTTAGATAAAAAACAAAAATCATTGGACCAGCGCCGGAGTGAAAATGACTAAAAGTGAATGGTACCGGTACAGAAAGTTCACCATCAAAGTGGAAAATAAACACAATCGCAGTGTACTCAGCAAACTAAAGCAGAATTGTTTAACTGTCATTCTATTCATTTAAATGTTTTTAAAATTATCTACAGCCACTTTATTGCTAGATGTCCCGACCACTGGTAACGTTTTCAAAGCTGATTCTGTAGAATCAGCAACAGCACTGGTCAAATGAATGTGTTTCTTTTCTAACGCTGGCGCATGGAATTATTACGTTGTCTTAACCTCTATTTTTTCAACCTAGCCTGGAGCTTTACTGAACAACCTCTGTTCACAACACAAACAGTGTTCAGGTAGAAATGGGAGATTTTCGCAGCTCAAAAAGAACCCACAGATCTCACAGAGCTACCAGACTGATGTGCAACACTTCTCCAGCAGATAACCCTGAATGCCTGAATGTTTTTTTCTACGTTTCTTACCAGCTCGTAGGTGGCCAACAATGTCCGCCAGACTTCCTTTCTTGACTTTGGTGATGAAGGCCCCCAGTCTCCCGTTCTCTGTCATCTTCCCACCCACAACCTAGAAGGGAAACAGAACAAGGGCAGTTCAGACACAAGACCAAGAGCTCAGTACATAGAGATAACAGTGTAATTAAAACACTGCCCCTTGTGTTCAGTGCCAGTATCACCGAATATCCTGGTAAGGTACAAGGTCAGTATGAAGGTATGACAATCTGGATACCATCTCAGCTGAGTACAAATCTACAGCACGTCCCCACAGTTTCCTTTCTTTATTATATACTTCTGTGGATAGTACACTAGCATCACTTACATTTGAGTCATTTAGCAGACACTTATCCAGATCAACTTACAGGAGCAATTAGGGTTAAGTGCCTTGCTCCAGGGCACTTCAACAGATTTGTTTTCCCACACCTAGTTGGCTCGGAGATTCAAACCAGCACACTTTCGGTTACTGGCCCGACGCTCTTAACCGCGAGGCTACCTAATGTGGAGGTCAGACGTTAGAGACCCGGGTTGACTCAGTACACAGGGATAGACAGTGGTTAGTGTGGTCGTTTTCCAATACTTCCTTTATCATACACATCCTTTAACAATACACCATCACACAGCCTGGGGCTCTGATGTCCTACACCCAACGGTCTCAGGACACAATATACAGCGGTTAATGTGGTAATACTATAGTAATTGAAAGGGATGCCGCTAGTGATTCCCTCTTACCTTTAGCCCTAGTAAGGAGCCTGCCTCGCGGGGCATGGCCGACCTTTTGCTCAGAGTGATGCGTCCGATTAAGTGGTCGCCCTCCTTGGATGGCTGCCATGTCACTGGATGCTGTAGAGGGGGAGTAGGGGAGAGGGGGAGATTTAATTCCATCAGACAGAGAGAGAGAGGCAAAGAGGGAGAGATGGAGAGGGGGGGTGTGGTAGAGAGGGGATATAGGTAGCAACATAGAGGGAGAGGAGCGAGGGTAAGAAAGGTAAAACAAGTTAGGGAGAGAAAGAGAAAGACAGAGTCTCTGCATCCCTTGTGAAGACAACTCTCCCACCCAGGCCAACTAGGAGGGACTTGTCCATCCACAATAAACACATACTATATCAATTTACACTCTAAGCAATTATGTCTAGACTGGACTGTTTATAATGTTGTAAGAATCTATATTTAGTAATGAATGGTGGGTAGAGTACGCCCACACACTTACTCAGACACTGCAGGGAATGAAACTAATAGGGCAGAATGTGTGTGTGTGTGTGTGTCTGTGCGTGTTTGTGTGTGTGTGTCTGCGCGTGTTTGTGTTTGTGTGTGTGTGTGTGTGTGTGTGTGTCTATGAGTGCATTTGTGTGTGTGTGTCTGTGTGTGCCTGTCCTAGGGTGGTGAGTCTGAGTTGAGTCAGCTTAAGCAAAACCTAAATCTGTCACTTTCTTCTGAAACTTACATGCCACACAGCAGGATCCAGAGGATGGCAGTCCCAATCACCTGGAGAGAGAGAGAGAGAGAGAGAGAGAGAGAGAGAGAGAGAGAGAGAGAGAGAGAGAGAGAGAGAGAGAGAGAGAGAGAGAGAGAGGAGAGAGAGAGAGAGAGAGAGAGAGAGAGAGAGAGAGAGAGAGAGAGAGAGAGAGAGAGAGAGAGAGAGAGAGAGAGAGAGAGAGAGAGAGAGAGAGAGAGAGAGAGAGAGAGAGAGAGAGAGAGAGAGAGAGAGAGAGAGAGAGAGAGAGAGAGAGAGAGAGAGAGAGAGAGAGAGAGAGAGAGAGAGGCAGATAGATAAGATAAACAGAAAGTGATGAAGAGAGTTAGAGATAGAGAGAGTTAGACGGACTCTGCATGCAGAATTCTGGAAAAAAGAATATCCTTGTATAACGTAAAACACCAAATAATACATGCAGAGCAGAATTAGGCCGATACCCGCTAATTCTACAACCATCTAAAAGGAAGCGATTCCCAAACCTTCCATAACAAAGCCATCACCTACAGAGAGATGAACCTGGAGAAGAGCCCTGGGGCTCTGATCACAAACACAAACAGACCCCACAGAGCCCCAGGACAGCAACACAATCAGACCCAATCAAATCATGAGAAAACAAAAATAAAATGATTACACATTGGAAAGAATTTACCAAAAAACAGAGCAAACTAGAATGCTATTTGGCCCTATACAGAGAGTACACAGTGGCAGAATACCTGACCACAGTGACTGACCCAAAATGAAGGAAATCTATGTACAGACTCAGTGAGCATAGCCTTGCTATTGAGAAATGCTGCAGAAGGCAGATCTGGCTCTCAAGAGAAGACAGGCTATGTGCACATTGCCCACAAAATTAGGTGGAAGCTGCACTTCCTAACCTCCTGCCAAATGTATGACTATATTAGAGACACATACTATATTTCCCTCAGATTTTACAGACCCACAAAGAATTAGAAAACAAATCCAATTTTGATAAACTCCCATATCTATTGGGTGAAATACCAGTGTGCCATCACAGCAGCATGATTTGTGACCTGTTGCCACAAGAAAAGGGCAACCAGTGAAGAACAAACAAACATATATTTATGTTTATTCATTTTCCCTTTTGTTCTTTAACTATTTGCACATCATTACAACACTGTATATAGACATAATATGACATTTTAAATGTCTTTATTCTTTTGGAACTTTTGGAAGTGAAATGTTTACTGTACATTTTTTATTGTTTATTTCACTTTTGTTTATTATCTATTTCACTTGCTTTGGCAATGTTAACATGTTTCCCATGCCAATAAAGCCTGTTAATTGAAATTGAATTGAGAGAGCGAGGGAGAGATACAGATAGATAAGATAAACAGAAAGATAGAGAGAGTTAGAGACGGAGAGAGAGAGGTTCAAGCTAAAACGAGAAAGTCAGTTTCAGTCGCCGTCAGACTAAGTCAACTCAATCCAACACCCAGGAGACAAGGGGACAAACTGGGACATCGTCCGTCTGTCGCCCAACTCTCATTACCAGCCATACTGACAGATGGTGGTGAGACAGAGAGACTGGAGAATGGCCACACTTCAGTCCAGACCAGCTCTACCCATCGACCCGGTCCCACACGTCCTCCAAAGCCTCATACCTCCTTCAAGGCCTCATCCACCCTTTTAAGTCTTCAATGGATGACGTCAACAGAATAGCAGAATAAAATTGGATGGGGACTTTGGTGTGTGACTTTAGAAATAGGGACAAGTCCCTGAACCTACAGCACGGACCATAGCCAGGCTTGGACACTGATCAGAGACGTGTGTATAAAGAGCTAAGGGAAAGTAAGTGGTCAGGAGAGGAGGGAGAGGAGAGGAGAGAGGATGTAAGGGGTAAAGTTGAGGGGTGCAACTCAACTGTTTGCTGATTTGGAAGTGAGATCTAAAAAATGTAAAGCGCAATCTGAAATTTGAAAGTGCAATGGGGGAACTACTTCAAAGCATTCCTGCTGACTCCTCGATTCAGAGTGCTGACTGTGCCCTTTTCTGTTTTTAGCAGATTAATATCGTACATCAGATCACACGATCTGGAGCACTTCTTTTCTGGCTACTAACAGGCTAAAAATAACTACCGATGATGAATGTTTAGCTATTCAAAATCAATGTTTACTGTATGTACCTGTAAAAACTCAGGTCAAATGGTCACAGTTACAAAAAACATCGAGAATTTGGAGACTATCCCCTCTCATCCTGAATCTATTTCTATTAACAGGGATATTATCTGGTCAATGTTAGAGGCTGATCCAGGTTCAGATTTCACTTCACCCTGACCGTGTAGTAAGGTCAGATATCAATGCTGCAGGTTTTACACTAATCTGACAGGACAACCATTCTGTGAATAATGTATTTATAATGTATTTGATCCATAACAATGTATCACAGTGTTATTATATACATTATACTGTATACTATAGTGTTCTATTTAATTCTGTGATTTGACCTGAAGGAGGTCATCAGGAGGTCATCAGGAGGGCATCGCAGATGGATAGGCCTACACACACAAACACACACTGTCTAAAAACACACTGAAGAATTAGCATCAACACTAAAATCAACCTTAGGTCTGGTTTCTCCTGTCATTTCCTCCTTACTATATTATCTTCCACTACTTGACATTTTTGAGGAAGCCAACCAATCAGACTGGCTGAATCTCCACTCCCTCCTTTAACTGTAAACAGTGAACTCTTAGCTCCTTATTCAATCCCAAAATACACTCTTAGCTCCTAAATCAATCCCAAATGCATCTTTAAATAGATACTTAATTTCATAAAGGTGTCCTCCTTGGGCTTTTATAAAGGCCCTAGTTAATTTAGCAAAATATAGCCTGCATCAGGAGCGTATTCAAACTGCTAACCTCCCAGCAAGATATTAGACTACATGGCATAAACGTTTCACTTTCTCATTTGACTGGTTTGATTGCAACAGTAAAGCTGTCTCGCAGGTCTACTAAATAGCATGTAAAGTAGGTTTGGGGTGTATCTGTACCCTCGCTTACAATTTGGAGCAGTTCAAGTGTTTTACTGTAAATGAAAAACACACAACAATACGGAAGTTGACCGAATTGTCTCGTTGTAAGATTTTAGGTTAACCAACCATATATCCATCTATACCATCAATACTTTATCCAAAAAGAATAGAATGAAGCAGTATTTATTGACATGCATTGTCCTCATGAACCCAGGCTTTCACAGCTGAGTTACACGTCACATAGCTACATTTAGCGTTTAGCCTTGTCCTGTCTCTGAATTCGTTTACCGCGGACAACATCAAAAGTAAATCCCATGCTGGATTGGGACTGGCGTACTCCTAAAGTAAACACTGCTAAACACTTGCTAGCTATGACAGCTAACTTTCTAACAATTTTTCCGCCTGTCGCCCCCATTAAACACCCTATTCCCATGTGTTAACCTAATCTGATAATCTAATTTGGGATTGGGATTGGCCTGGAGCGACCAGTGGTGGTGGTTAGTGGTGAGTGAGATGAGTACACAGATAAACAAAACAACAACCGTCGTCATGGCATCCTCCATCGACACGCTAACTGCTAAAATAGCATAGCTTAATTTAGTCAAGAAGAGTGAATTGCAAAGCTGTTGCAGGCCGGCGTGAGCAAGCGAGAGGCCAAAACTGAACATGCGGCCGGCCACAATGGTGACACCCAAACTCGATGATATCTTATCCATTAACGGCAGGATGCAGCCGGTGTTTGGCGGGGAAGCTTTACGTAGCGTTAGCCGACTAGCCACTGACCTAATTCTGCCAAATCTGCTGGCCTAAATCACAGGACGTTTCCTAAATAAAAGAGAGCTGTCCTGTCCTGTTCTGTTCCAGGACGGGAAGTAATAGGGTTTGGCTTCAGAGGTGAATGACAGTGTTGTACCGAGTCAAGGCTATAGCACATTATAGGCAGGGAGATACAGTCCCAGTAAACATTGAAATTTACATTGAAATTCTTTATTTTTATGGAAACCTAGAGCAAAGCAATTTTGATAACAAAAAAGGAAAGAAAGAATATTGCATTAGTAGCGACACCCGACAGGTGACCATAAAACCATAAAATCTAACGAAAGTTCGATCATTCCACCAATGTCGTAATCTCTGACAATCTCTGACAACACTGTCACAAAACCAGCTAATATAGATGATTCGATCTGATAGAAAGCTGAAGAATCAGACCTTTCTTGCTGACACTCTCCATACAGGTAGCAGATTTGATAATACTTTCAATGTTAAAATATCTGAATGCGTGACCAATCATATTGACATGAGAAGAGCTAACCGAGAGAGAGAGCAGTAATCTGACCTTTCTCACTGACGCTCTCCATGTCCACGTCCTCACAGCTGGTGTACTCGGGCGTGGAGGCGCCCTCCTCCTCTGAGCTGCTGATAGACATCTGCCTCTTGTTGACGCCCCGTTTGCTCTTGTAGGGCCTGGGTGGGGGCGGCCGCAGCGACTCCGACTGGTCCGAGCTCTGGGAGTCCTTCCGCAGCAGGCTGTCCCCGGACTTCTCCCTCCTAGCCTTGTGCATTATGGCTGCCTGGGAATTGGGCTCCAGCTGGCTGGAGTGGGGTCCCTTAGGGGGGTCCCAGCCTGCTGGAGGGGGGGGTCCTTGGTGGGGGTGAGGAGCACCAGGATGGGGGCCCGTTCGTGGGCCACCACCAGATGGTTGAAGAGGTCCGTGGTTCTGGTTCTGTTTGAGGAGGGGGGGACCTCCCTGGGGTCCCTGTCCCATTCCGCCACCCCCACCACCCCCTACGGTCCTGTCCATGGAGTAGCCGCGGTGGTTCTCCAAGGATGCCTTGCGGTCCGGTTCTCCACCACCCCCACCGCCGCCCCTCCGGAGACGATTCTCAGGCACATCCCCCATGTTCCCTCCCCCTCCTCCCCCGCCCTCCAGCCCCACCTCATTGATGGCGTTGTTGCTGTGGCGCCGCTCGTGGCGCACCTTCGACACCTTGGCGTGCATGCGCATCTCCTGCTCCTCCTTCTGCGGCTTGACCGGGTAGCGCGCCAGGTTGGGGTCGCTGCGGTAACGCGTCTGGAACTCCTCCTCTTGGCGCCGCTTGCGCTCCAGCTCATCCTCCTCCGGGGGGCGTCTCCGGAGGTCAGGGCGATTTCCTTGGTCGCCACCGTCGGGGTAGTCATGGGAGCGGACCTTCTCCAGGTGCCGGCCGTCCCGCCAGTCTATGTCCCCAGGACCACAGAACTCCTCCTGGGAGGCCACGGTCTGAAGCTTCCCTGGGGGTCCCCGGCCTCCTCTACCACGACCCAGACCACCGGGCTTACCGTTCTGCTCATGGAGGGACACAGGTCTTTTCCTGAAGAGAAGAGAAAGGTGACCATAATGGACATTGATATAACATTACACACTTGTTGTTTTGTTAACATAATACCATGTAGTAAGAACAAAAAAGCCTACTCAGATATACTGGACAAATTATGGTCAGTACCAGTTATTACTGGTTGAATGAAAGCAATGATGATAAAGACAGGGAAATAATTCAAAATGGAGGAATATGTACAGAACTAAAATGAGATTCTATTTCCATGGGAAAATGTTCCTACTGATGGTTAACCTGGGTATGGATCATCCAACAACAGTGTGGAATAGGGCCAGCATTTTGAGTGATGCATTCAGGCCGGACCGAAATGGACTTACCCATTAGACACAAAACAAAATATATTAATCATGGACCTTTCAAGAATAAAACATGTAACCCAGCTTCTGTTTTGGCTAAGCTTGGACAGCACAATTTTTTTTGATCCAGTGGGGATTAAAAAATCAAGTGCTGCAACCCATATACCACAACACACACCGAAAATGGGTCACTCCCAACATCAGAGGATTTGAGTTCCTGTCAAACGCGGAGAAAATATGACCAAAGTATGTCCAATGTTGAATGAGACAAATGAGGCTACATGTGTAAACTGACGGTGTCAACAAGACCCTGTTAGACAAAACAGATGCTGCATTAGCCTAATTCATCCAATCACAACAAAGTCAAATATATTAAAGAGGACTAACTTGTACACAATTCAAATGTACAACAATAAAAAAGACCCAATATAAAAACTACCATACCATCTAAAAGAGGCCCAGGATACTCAATAACTAGACTCTGATAAAGTCCCAAAATGTTTTGCATGTCAGCAATCAAGTTTTCAAGATATAGGACTTTCAAGAAGCTAATTGTAACTTGCCACATCATCATGATGACGCAAAACGCATCTTAGGAAGTAAAAAAAAATACCAAAAGATACTTTTCGAGTGGATAATTCCTTTAAGTGTCTACAATCAAAGGGATTAAGGGGAGGTGATAATAGTAGAGTGGATGAGAGAAAGTCTTGTACAAAGTGGCATTTACAACAATACTAAGTACTATCAGCAATCAAAACAGGCCCCTAGATAACCAATACAGTGACGTAGACTCTGGTTTGAGCCTCTACAGCCAGAGAGGTGAAAGCAGGGATTGTGAGAGGACAGGTGAAAGTGTTTTAGGGATTAGAGCGTTTGTGTCAACGATGTCCTACTTGTCTCGTGGTGGTTCGCTCCGAGCGCGTGACGCCGGCATGGTGTCCAACGCTCCCTTGGCCGGTACCGTTGGCGGCTGATGCGTTCCGTTGGGCGCCGCCCCTGCGTTAGCGCTGGAAGAGGGCGGGGCCTGGGACCTGGAGCGGAGTAGCTTCCTGTCCCCCAGTTGGGTGTCACCCCCCGTGGGCGGGGCGTTCAGGCCGCCATCCAGGCTCATCTGCCTCGCCCCCGGCCCCGAAAACCATTCTCCTGATTTGGTGAGGATCTCCTGTTGCTTACGGCACAGGTTGCATACCCACATTACCTACAGGGGTGAAGGAGTAGATGAGGAGGTTAGCTATTACATACATGTACAGTATGCAGAAGTAGCCTATATCTATAGAGAGAAAGAGAGCATGGTCAATTCCATTTCCGATTCCTATTTTCTTAATTGAAAAGCAAACCCTGAATTGACTGAATTGAAATGGAATTGACCCTAACATTGTCTCTTAGACAGAGAATGCATAATACTATACAATACCTCAATACTATAGCCATCTAATTTTATTTCTATGAGGTTAACATCAGAAGACTCGTGGGGTTGCAGATGTTGTCACATATCCATTGCAGTCCACTTTTTAACTTCTCTAGGGTGGGGGCAGTATTTTCACGGCCGGATGAAAAACCCAAATTAAATGGCCTACTACTCGGGCCGAATATGCATATTATTAGTAGATTTGGATAGAAAACACTGAAGTTTCTAAAACTGTTTGAATGGTGTCTGTGAGTATAACAGAACTCATACGGCAGGCAAAAACCTGAGAAAAATCTAACCAGGTAGTGGGAAGTCTGGTGCTTGTAGTCCTTTCAAGTCATTGCCTATCGAACACACAGTTACTTAGGGTTCATTTTGCACTTCCTAAGGCTTCCACTAGATGTCAACAGTCTTTAGAAAGTTGTTTGAGGCGTCTATGATGAACAGAGAGCGAACAGAGGAAGTTGGAAGTTGTTGACTCAGGAAAGCAAATTAGTTCATTGGTGCGCCTTCACGTGATGAGGAAGCTGTGTTCCAAAACGTTTTTCAAGACACTGGAATCGTCTGGTTGGAATATTATTGAAGTTCTAAGTTAAAAAGGCCCTAAAGATTGATGCTATACAACGTTTGACATGTTTGAGCGAATGTAAATATAACTTTTTTTGACTTTTCGTCATGACATTTTGGCCGCGCTTCCTACACTTGGAGTAGCTTACTGAACCCGGAAACAACAAGGAGTTATTTGGACATAAATTATGGACTTTATCGAACAAAACAACATTTATTGTGGACCTGGGATTCCTGGAAGTGCCTTCTGATGAAGATCATCAAAGGTAAAGTGAATATTTGTAATGCTATTTATGATTGTAGATGACTCCAAAATGGCGGGTATCTGTATTGCCTAGTGTATTTTTCTGAGCGCAGTACTCAGATTATTGCAAAGTGTGCTTTCCCCGTGAAGCTTTTTTGAAATCTGTCACAGCGGTTGCATAAAGGAGATGTTCATCTATAATTCTTTGAATAACAGTTTAATATTTTATCAACGTTTATGATGAGTATTTTTGTAAATTGTTGTGCTGATTCACCGGGAGTATTGGAGGCAAAATATTTTCTGAACATCACACGCCAATGTAAAAGGCTGGTTTTGGATATAAATATCAACTTGATCGAACAAAAAATGCATGTATTGTGTAACATGATGTCCTAGGAGTGTCATCTGATGAAGATCGTCAAAGGTTAGTGCATAATTTTAGCTGAATTTCTGGTATTTGTGACGCCTGTCCTTGCTAGGAAAATGGCTGTGTGGTTTTTCTTGTGTTGGAACTGTCCTAACATAATCTAACTTTATAATTTCGCCGTCAAGCCTTTTTGAAATCGGACAACGTGGTTACATTAAGGAGACGTGTATCTTTAAAATGGTGTAAAATAGTCGTATGTTTGAAAACTTTGAATTATGACATTTTGTGGTTTTGAATTTGGCGCTCTGATTTTTCACTGGCTGTTGAATAGTGTGAACCGTGGGTGGGACGCTAGCCCAAGAGAGGTTAAGGAACTGTCATCTCTAGTTCATTTGCAAAACAGATTCAGTCGTGAGGCAGAGAAATGTTGGCTTAGCTTGGAGTATTTTAGCTTGGAGTATTTTAGCTTGGAGTATTTTCGACAGACAACAGGTCATTGTTATACAGGCAAGGAAAGGGCAGGACTGGTGACAGAACTACAAACAGGCACAGACAGAGGATCTTAGTAAGACACAAGCAAGTATTAGTCACAGCGTTATGTTCTTTCTCATGTTTTATTTTAGTCTCTTGACTCTGATTGAGTATTGGTGATGGCTCATCTGTCAGACAGGGGAACAAGGTTTCTTAAAATACCCTAGAACCTCCTTCCCCCCACGCTCCCCCTCCCCCCCCCACACTCCCCCTCCCTCCCCACGCTCCCCCCTCCCTCCCCAGTCTCCCCCCTCCCTCCCCAGTCTCCACTCTCTTTAGCCTCTTCCTCCCCTCTCCTACAGGTTGCTGCAGATTAAAAATGAAAGGCCACATGGTTGCAGACATGGCGGGAGACAGAGTGCACCATTTCACTATGTCCATTTCCAATGGAAAACTGAGCCTAGCCTGTAGCCTGATATCCCAATATACACTGAGTATACAAAACTCTTTCCATGACATAGACTGACCAGGTGAATCCAGGTGAAGGCTATGATCCCTTATTGATGTCACTTGTTAAATCCACTTTAATCAGTGTAGATGAAAGGGAGGAGACGGGTTAAAGAAGGATTTTTAAACCTTGAAACAATTAAAACATGGATTGTGTATGTCTTGCCCATTCACCCTCTGAATGGCACACAAGAGACTGAAGTGCCTTTGAACGGGGTATGGTAGTAGGTACCAGGCGCACCAGTTTGTGTCAAGAACGGCAACACGCTCAACAGTTTCCCGTGTGTATCAAGAATGGTTCACCACCCAAAGGACTTCCAGCCAACTTGACACAACTGTGGGAAGCATTGGAGTCAACATGGGCCAACATTCCTGTGGAACGCTTTCGACACCTCGGAGAGTTCAACGAATTGAGGCTGTTAGGATGCAACTCAATATTAGGAAGGTGTTCTTAATGTTTTATACACTCATTGTAGGTTACAATGCGCTCTGTGAAACATCACAGCATTTTACTTACACATTGAGATAAGGAAACAGCCCAAAAAATATCACATATTTGTAATAATACTGTTACCACTAGAGAAAATTCAACATATTCTACAAGGCTACAAATGTATAAAAGATGATCCAATATGAACGCAGTATCTAGTTAAACAGAGTAGGCTTGATATGGATGGGATGTCGTTACCATGGAGAAAGCAGTAGCATGTTGCCTATGGTGGACAAGGCTGTTAATCTCCCACAGCGGATGATGCCACAGAACATTAACTGGCCAGCAAGGAAAGCCAGCTACAATATCCACCATCCACCAAAAGCTATTTATCGTTCCACACCAGGTACCAGAGGAACATTCTTAATTCAATAACTGGTTACAGTATCGGCCATGAAGAAAAGACGTAAGTGAAATCTAGGAAATTGGCATCAATCTGAACATAACACTGTGGAAGACCATGATTTGAGAGGACAAGTCACAGATATACAGGTGCATCAACTGATTGCGGTTCACAATAGTATATTTTTTATTTGACTAGGCAAGTCAGTTAAGAACAAATTCTTATTTTCAATGACGGCCTAGCTGCCTTGTTCAAGGGCAGAACGACAGATTTTTACCTTGTCAGCTCGGGGATTTGATCTTGCAACCTTTCGGTTACAAGTCCAATGCTCCAACCATTAGGCTACCTGACGCCCCAATAATAACAAATATATAAAAATGGCCTACTGTTGGTAGAAATCATTGGTCAACTCAAGTCAGCTATTTGACGGTTCTACGAACAACAACCCCAAATGGAACAACAGCAACAGCAAAGAAAGGTTCCATACTCACATGTAGCCATGGCTACTGAAAATCGCCTCCCTCCCAACGCAGAGAAAAACAGATTTATCTCTTCTCCAGTGTATAATCCCACGGTCTAGAATGATGGTACAAATCCAAAATGGAGGGAAAGTACTATTCCTTGTATTGTCGTTTAGAAGTCTTTGTTTGCATCCCAAAACACCACCTTATGTGAAACCTGCTCTTTGATGGTTGGTCGAATGGACAGTTACTTTAGCAGTCAGCTTGCGGTTAGCTTTTTAGCGAACCGGCGCGCATCGTGCCTACAGTACCCTGATTGAATCCTCTGTTTGGCTCCAGGCCACACTAATCTAAAGTAAATCAGCTGTGTGCAGCTGTGGTCCACAGCTGTCGAGCTGGACACACACACACACATTCAGTTGTTCTAATACACACATACACATACATACAGTACACACAATCTCTCCCTCTCTCTCTCTCTCTCTCTCTCACACACATACATACTCTCTCTCTCTCTTTCTCGCTCACTCTCTCTCTCACACTCTCACACTTACATTCACTCACACACATACTCTCTCTCTCTCATTCTCTCTCACACACTCTCTCTCTGTTCTCAGGCAGGTTAGATTGGAGTAGACCGCAGCTAATCCCCTCAGCTCCTCACCATTATTCAACATCATCATCAGTCAGGACAATACCAGCCAGCCGGTTTCAGATAGCAGCCGTGCACAAGGCCGGTAGGCTATGCTACCGCTAAACCATATCCCTTATACTCCCTCCCCTTAATTATTCAGCTGTTTGGTGATTATCATTATCATTATCAATCATTCAGAGTGCATTCTGGGAAATCCCTTTTTATCAGACCAGGAAGGTAAAGTATATATTAGGTAGGCCTATAGTGACAGTATTAAGGCCATCATTTCAAATATCCATTTAGGGACGCGGTCAATATTTGCATGCCTCTCAAAGAGGATGGTAAGAAATGTTAACATTTTAGACTCTATAGCAAAGAATCGATGAAGGAAAAAGGTCCAGTTTAACGTCACAGTAAATAGGGAGATTTTTTTCTCATGGTTGAGGAAGACGAAAGAAATTAATCCGATGGTTAATCCTTGAATGAGATCGTATTCAAGCAGCACGCACACAAGGAAATACGGCCCACACACACACACACACACACACACACACACACACACACACACACACACACACACACACACTGACACATGGCGCTTCACAGGACGCAGTGCGATGAACTGGAGGTGACACCACAGTGGGCTGCTTCTTGAGCGAGCCGTCTGATTGGCTGCCATCACACACTAACCATGCTTAAGCAGCAAGCAAGGAAGCCCTTCACATGTTACGTGTCACACAATAGGGTGGGGTTCCTAACACAGACCAAAATAGGATTTTGAATGGAAATCAACTGTTTCGTCTCCACAACGACAGTAAAACGAATGTGTGTGTGTCTTGAGTATGAGCAATGCCATTTCTAATGTGTTACTGCACCAATCTCACCCTGCCTAACAGAATGCAGTTCACCATGGTAACCAAGTCATTGAGTACAGAAAGAGAGAGAGAGAGAGAGAGAGAGAGAGAGAGAGAGAGAGAGAGAGAGAGAGAGAGAGATTGTACTAACAATGCCAAGACTGGGAACAGCAAGTTAGTGGGGAGCTAAACGAACTGTGTGGCCTCCTATGAGCTCTCTGTGACATCATAATAGATCATCATCCTCAAACAAACTAACGACCCTCATATGGGCTACAAGACTAACCTAAATCACAACACATATCTACCCAGTATCACCTGCAGCCAACTCTAAATGGATTAGCTATAAAAGGACACGACAACAAATGACAGGTCTTAAGTCATGTTTATGACTGTTTTAAACCATGTCAGCGGCAGGCACTGTCAAAAATGTTTGACTGAAAAAGACCAAAATACAACGTTTAACCAACGTTAGAACAACCTCAATCCCACACAACCTGCGTTGCCGAACAAACCACCGCCTTCCTCGTACCAGCAACCCACCTGACGAGGCAGACCGACTTGACGAATGGCGACATCTTACAGCCGTCACTAATCAACACGCTCTTTTCTACCCCACGCCCCTCCATCATCTCCATCTCAGACCCTCTATCCTGCCGTTTCTGTTGCCAAAACAGGGGAGGTGGGGATAGCGACAGTAACAGCGGGCACGGCGGCGGCGGGAATAGCTGGGAATTCTGTAAACGTCGTCTTTTCCCTTAACTGGGTGGAATAGATGGAGGCCCGGGGTGGTGGAATGGAGAATAAAGTGTTCAGTGAGCGCGCTCAGTACAGCCTCCAACGACAGATTGACATATGGGGAGGCAGCAGTGCCTGGCAGAAAACTACCATCCGTCAGGGAATGGTAAATCCTACAGACGGGGAAGAAAGACGACCACAAAACACGATAATGCTCCATTTGTGTAAATAAGGCTATAGATCAACTAGGAATAAGTCTTGGCTTCCTTCTGCAGCCGAGCCCTGTGAACTACAAGACAGTTCAGTGTTAGACTGAATGGCATTCTACCCTATAGAAGCCAATACTGCTAAGGACACAACAGAAACCCTTCTAGTATTATTATCCCATAGTGTTTGTAAAGGCCTTTCTGTAACGCCAAACTGATCCTGGAACTGTTCACTAATACAGTTACTGTCACCGCTATTGTTATTTTATAAAAGGCATTACAGTAATGTTTTATGGCAGACCGCTGGGTTAGTCATCCAATGCTGAGAAACCTGACAGAGATTATGAAGTGCATTCCCTTCCTGTAAAAAGTGCAGTGTCGGCTCGATGCAGTGTGGGAGTGGGAGAGTTGGTGTGTGTGTATGTGTGTGTCCGGTGTGAGTGCGTGTGTCTGTGCGTGCGTCTGGTTTGTCCAAGCAGTAAAGAGGTGTTTGCATATTCGTGTCTGTGTACATTAGTGTGTGTATGTGAGTCTCCACTACAGAAAGAGGAGACAGATTGGCTCTGATTCGCTCATTCCCTCTCTCTCTCTCTCTCTCTCTCTCTCTCTCTCTCTCTCTCTCTCTCTCTCTCTCTCTCGCAGCCATCTGGAGATGACATTAAACACACATAAACAAACACTCTGCAATTAATACACCAAGACAAGTGAAAGCAACTCGACTCGGGGGGACTAACTAGTCTCTTGTCTGTGAAGAATATAACATGATAAATTGTTTTATTTGTGAAAATCGTACATTTATAACTGTGTTTGTATCGTAATATGATGAAATAAATGTCATTTGACCATTATTTAGACTACAGAATATACGTTATTCAAATTTATGTTAATTGAGGCGTCAACTGAAGGAATTGTGGAGGTTAACCAAACAGTGTCTCTAAGAATGAGTCATATCTACAACAATTGAATTAAATACCCGTTAGAAACATAGACAACCCACACACCGCAGTTAATTAACACAGAAATAATAAAACCGACACACACACATAGACACACACACATAGACACACACACAAAGGGATGAACCCAGGGGCTTTGATTTAAAGGCTTGGAATGTACTGTAACAGTGACAGTGTAAGTCTGTTAGCTGGGCTAAGGTGTGGAAGTCTTGATATTTGAACGTAGACAACACTGACAGATGCTGACAGGGAGAGGCGAGGGGCTATGAGGGACTAGGAATGGGGTCCTAGCCTACACCCTCCACCCCTGACCCCAGTCCACTGTCTTAAGCAGCCGCAGGGTCCAATCCAAAGACTTGCATCCTTCCCCTCTGCCCCCTGTCGACTTCCCCTCAGATCCGAATCTGAAAAGATAGGACGCTTGTGAGCAAAACTGTGCTTTAAAAGCAAAAGGATTTTTGGTTGTTTTCTCCTTACTTGGAGTGGACAAGTACAGAGGGGAAGGTGGCAAGTGTACAAATTGGAACCCAGCCTCGGCCTCCCCTCCCGTCTCCCAGTGGCAGGGGCAGGTCTGTATGCTCATCACAGACAGGCAGGTAAAGCATGCACGGGCATAAGTGTGCACATTCCCTCTGCAGTCACAACAAGGGTCTTATAGTAAGATAAGGTGCTTCTGCGTGCCAACAAACACCCTGTGCCCTTGTAGCCCCCAACAAACACCCTGTGCCCTTGTACCCCATGTTTCCCCCTATCTTGTATATTATACCCAGTTCCCCCTGGCACAGCCATGCCTACAGCCATAGAGAGAGGAGTTGTGTAAGGGAGGTGCCCATCCAGGGGTGTCTAGGAATGCCCACCCAGACAGCCAGGCATGGCTCATGCTCGCCCGCTTCCCAAATTGCAGCTAAAGTGTGACATTAAAGAACTACAGTTATAGTGACCCATGCAAAAACTCCATTACCCAGCAGGCCTTACCCTGTCCTTCACTATGAGACACTTTGCAAGAGGAAGAGACAGACAATGGATGCAGAATTAGTCAACGTTTTTACCCAGATATCCTTACTGAAGATAAAACAGTCTCTAGTACTGCACTACCAAATGTCCACATTAGTGTGGACTGGACTACAGGCAGATATGCTTGGGGAAGTCCATGGTAAAATACCATAGTGATAGACAGCTAGTATTTAATCGTATTTATTTCTACTCAAGGCAAAATGGTCCCTATGACTATCTGCTCATGCCCAGAGTCTGGAATCTGGACTACAGACAGATACAGTATGTGTGTGGAAGTCCAAGGATAAAGGCTAGCCTTTTAGTATTAGAGAAAAGCTAGCCTGGACTGAACTGTCAGGGAATCATTCTGTTCGCTTTAAGTCATTAATCCATAGGTGGATTTAAACGCTTTGGCCGCGTTCCAATCTGATCATTTACTCCCTTCACTTCAGCCTTTGTGGACACCCACTTCTTGGATTTGTGTGAGCTAGGTTTTAGTAACAAAGGAATATACCTCGACCTTGCCAACAGCAAAAAGGCTTGGCATAGGACTACAGTAGTTTATGCCATATCACTCACACAAATCCAGTCCACTTAAAAGGGGAAGTCTACAGGGCAGGAGGGAAGGGGGTCAAAACTTTGGGATTGGAACGCAGCCATTGGGGGATTTTCAAAGGGACACATAGGTTATATTCACAGTACAGTAGAGAGGACAGAAAAGATGCTAACCACTTTGTCCTCCTGTAGTGGCATGTAGTCCAGGTAGCAGTGAGGAAGTGAAAAGGAAGTGAGGGAGGGAGTGGAGGAAGCAGAGGGAAGGATAGAGGGATGCAGTGGAGGAGTGGACAGAGAAAGAGAGACAGAGGTCAAATATAGGTTCATGGAACATGAGAAGGGAGGAAGGAAAAAGAGAAAGAGGAAAAAGGAGTGAGGGAATGGTGTAAACGTTTGTTAATACACATGAGCAAAATCCACAATACACACTTTTAATACACAGTCTATTCAGTGATACAACCTGTAAGAGGTGCAACAGTGGTGAAACACAGAGGGAGTTTGACAGCAAACATGCATGACTCAACATTTCAGTCATGTGACGTCGGCATGACACATGACCTTTGTGTCACAGTGTCATGCAGGAACAGGAAATGGGGACAAGAAGAGCAACATGATACATCATCTTACACAACCCTATATATAACTTCCTGTCTAGCTTATAATACAATATATACACTACCATTCAAAGTTTGGGGTCACTTAGAAATGTCCTTGTTTTTGAAAGAAAAGCTGCTATTTTTTTGTCCATTAAAATAACATCAAATTGATCAGAAATAAAGTGTAGACATTGTTTTTGTTGTAAATGACTATTGTAACTGGAAACGGCTGATTTTTTTATGGAATATCTACATAGGCGTACAGAGACCCATTATCAGCAACCATCACTCCTGTGTTCCAATGGCACGTTGTGTTAGCTAATCCAAGTTGATCATTTTAAAAGACTAACAGACACCTCACAAGTCCTCAAATGGCAGCTTCATTAAATAGTACCCGCAAAACACCAGTCTCAACATCAACAGTGAAGAGGTGACTCCGGGACGCTGGCCTTCTAGGCAGAGTTGCAAAGAAAAAGCCATATCTCACACTGGCCAATAAAAAGAAAAGATTAAGATGGGCAAAAGAACACAGACACTGGACAGGGAGCTCTGCCTAGAAAGCCAGCATCCCGGAGTCACCTCTTCACTGTTGATGTTGAGACTGGTGTTTTGCGGGTACTATTTAATGAAGCTGCCAGTTGAGGACTTGTGAGGTGTCTGTTTCTCAAACTAGACACTCTAATGTACTTGTCCTCTTGCTCAGTTGTGCACCGGGGCCTCGCACTCTTCTTTCTATTCTGGTTAGAGCCAGTTTGTGCTGTTCTGAGAAAGGAATAGTACACAGAGTTGTATGAGATCTTCAGTTTCTTGGCAATTCCTCACATGGAATAGCCTTCATTTCTCAGAACAAGAATCGACTGATGAGTTTCAGAAGAAAGTGGCCATTTTGAGCCTGTAATCGAACCCCAAATGCTGATGCTCCAGATACTCAGCTAGTCTAAAGAAGGCCAGTTTCATTGCTTCTTTAATCAGGACAACAGTTTTCAGTTGTGCTAACATAATTGCAAAAGGGTTTTCTAATGATCAATCAGCCTTTTAAAATGATAAACTTGGATTAGCTAACACAACGTGCCATTGGAACACAGGAGTGATGGTTGCTGATAATGGGTCTCTGTACGCCTATGTAGATATTCCATAAGAAATCTGCCGTTTCCAGCTACAATAGTCATTTACAACAAAAACAATGTCTACACTTTATTTCTGATACATTTGATGTTATTTTAATGAACAAAAAATGTGTTTTTCTTTGAAAAACAAGGACAATTCTAAGTGACCCCAAACTTTTGAAAGGTACTGCACGTCTACTTCCTTTCAATATATGAGCCTGTATTTAAATAGCATCTAGGATAAGTTTGCTGATCAGTTTTCCCTTTCAAATCATAATGATTATGTTTATACAGACGGGGAAGGGGGGACCTGACCTTAGATCAGCACTCTGAGTTTTTTTTTTTATGAATACAGACCCTGCTTTTAATATCTGCTGTTTGGTGAGCTATTATAGATACAGAAATGTGACTTTTATAACACAACATGACTATGAGGACAGGCTGGGGAGAAGGGAGAGGTTTAGTAATACCAAAATGAGTGGTTGGCACACATTTTGTCAGGCATCACCATGTAACTGTAATGCCTTCTGCAGGACAATGCTGTGTACTGCATCGTGTCTCTGTGTCTATTTTGGGAATGTGATTATTCGGCACAGGGTGAATCGCGATTGATCACGACAATATCAATGTTTTGTGAGTTACTGTGACTTATATGCTGCTAGTATAGAAGTCAATACATCTGATTATGATTGAGGCCATTTTGAGTCAAATAACAATTTTGTTTAACTACAATGAACAAGCTGCACCTGCACAACATGACCAAAAGTATGTGGACACCTGCTTGTCGATTTCTCATTCCAAAATTATGGGCATTAATATGGAGTTGGTCCCCCCTTTGCTGCTATAACAGCCTCCACTCTTCTGGGAAGGCTTTCCACTAGATGTTGGAACATTACTGCAGGGACTTGCTTCCATTCAGCCATAAGAGCATTAGGGAGGTCGGGCACTGATGTTGGGTGATTAGGCCTGGCTCGCAGGCTGCGTTCCAATTTATCCCAAAGGTGTTTGATGGGGTTGAGGTCAGGGCTCTGTGCAGGCCAATCAAGTTCTTCCACACCGATCTTGACAAACCATTTCTGTGTGGACCTTGCTTTGTGCACGGGGGCATTGTCATGCTGAAACAGGAAAGGGCCTTTCCAAAATTGTTGCCACAAAGTTGGATGCACAGAATCATCTATAATGTCATTGTAGTGTTAGGATTTCCCTTCACTGGAACTAAGGGGCCTAGTCCTATCCATGAAAAACAGCCCCGGACCATTATTCCTCCTCCACCAAACTTTACAGCTGGCACTGTGCATTGGGGCAGGTAGCATTCTCCTGGCATCCACCAAACCCAGATTCGTCCGTTGGACTGCCAGATGGTGAAGCGCAATTCATCACTGCAGAGAACGCGTTTGCACTGCACCAGAATCCAATGGCTGCAATCTTTACAGCACTCCAGCCGGCGCTTGGCATTGCGCATGGCAATCTTAGGCTTGTGTGTGCCTGCTCGGCCATGGCAACCCATTTCATGAAACTCCCGACAAACAGTTCATGCTGATGTTATTTCCAGAGGCAGTTTGGAATGTGGTAGTGAGTGTCGCAACCGAGGACAGACGAGTTTTACGCGCTGTATGCTCCAGTACTCGGCGGTCCCATCCTGTGAGCTTGTGTGACCTACCACTTCCCGGCTGAGACGTTGTTGCTCCTAGATGTTTCCACTTCACAATAACAGCAGTTACAGTTGAACGGGGAAGCTCTAGTAGGGCAGAAATTTGACAAACTGACTTGTTGGAAAGATGGCCACATTGAAAGAAAATGAGCTCTTCAGTAAGGCCATTCTACTGCCAATGTTTGTCTATGGAGATTGCATGGCTGTGTGTTCAATTGTATACACCTGTCAGCAACTGGGTGGGTGAAATAGCCGAATCCACTAATTTGAAGGGGTGTCCACGTACTTTTGTATATACAGTGTATCTTCTATATAACTTACTGAACATCAGTCCTGTAGAACCAATTTATAGTTTGATAGATTCATATCATTTTAACTCGCAGGGCTGGAAAAATACATTAAAGCTACTGCTAACTTAAAGATCGGACCTTTTTATTCAATTTTCGCCTCAAATTAAATACCCAAATCTAACTGCCTGTAGCTCAGGACCTGAAGCAAGGATATGCATATTCTTGATACCATTTGAAAGGAAACAATTTGAAGTTTGTGGAAATGTGAAATTAATGTAGGAGAATATAACACATTAGATCTGGTTAAAGATAATACAAAGAAAAAAACATGCTTTTTTTGTGTACCATCATCTTTGAAATGCAAGAGAAAGGCCATACTGTATTATTCCAGCCCAGGCGCAATTTCGATTTTGGCCACTAGATGGCAGCAGTGTATGTGCAAAGTTTTAGACTGATCAAATGAACCATTGTATTTCTGTTCAAAATGTTGTATCAAGGCTGCCCAAATGTGCCTAATTGTTTTATTAATAACTTTTCAAGTTTATAACTGTGCACTCTCCTCAAACAATAGCATGGTATTCTTTCACTGTAACAGCTACTGTAAATTGGACAGTGCAGTTAGATTAACAAGAATTTAAGCTTTCTGCCAATATCAGATATGTCTATGTCCTGGGAAATGTTCTTGTTACTTACAACCTCATGCTAATCGCATTAGCCTATGTTAACTGAACCGTCTCGAGGGGGACCCACCAATCCTGTAGAGGTTAAAAATGCTCTCTGGGATCTTAATCACAACAAATGTTGTAACATACTGCATGAATTGGATTTGTAACATATCACTAAAATTGCTACATTTCTATGATATCATACCTATCACACGAAATGGATGATGTAGTACACAATTAGATGACGTAGCACACAAAAAACGGGGACCCGTTTTGGCTCGTGAGCACCACTTTCAAAACTACTGGCTGATATTACACAAAAGTTTGAGAGCGCAGTAATGCAAAGAGTGGGCCTTTTTGACATGAGTTCCACAAACTGAAATAATGTACAGAAACTTGCTTAGCATCCGCCCTGTCAAACAAATGTATGTTTTGACCCACTCAGCACTGGAGAGATGCATGAAGTGCTCGGGCTTAAATTTGACATGAGGTACACCGACGTGTTGAACTAAACCAGAAAACATGAATAGAAGGGAGAGTTTTATGTAATAAAACAAAGTTTACAATTTCAACTAATCCCGTTATTCTGCTTGGCTGGTGATAGAGGGGAGAGTAGGATGGGGGATCAAGGAAGGAAGTACCACTTGAGAGAGCGCCGGTCAGAAGACATCTCTCCAGTCTACACTGCCTACACACACAGGCTGTAATATGTACACAATACAACAGCAGCCTACACAAAAATACCTTTACACACATAGATTACAGTCTACACAAAAATACCCTTACACACATAGATTACAGCCTACACAAAAATACCCTTACACACATAGATTACAGTCTACACAAAAATACCCTTACACACATAGATTACAGCCTACACAAAAATACCTTTACACACATAGATTACAGCCTACACAAAAATACCCTTACACACATAGATTACAGCCTACACAAAATACCCTTACACACATAGATTACAGCCTACACAAAATACCCTTACACACATAGATTACAGCCTACACAAAAATACCCTTACACACATAGATTACAGTCTACACAAAAATACCCTTACACACATAGATTACAGCCTACACAAAAATACCCTTACACACATAGATTACAGCCTACACAAAAATACCCTTACGCACATAATAGATTACAGCCTACACAAAAATACCCTTACACACATAGATTACAGCCTACACAAAAATACCCTTACACACATAGATTACAGCCTACACAAAAATACCCTTACACACATAGATTACAGCCTACACAAAAATACCCTTACACACATAGATTACAGTCTACACAAAAATACCCTTACACACATAGATTACAGCCTACACAAAAATACCCTTACACACATAGATTACAGTCTACACAAAAATACCCTTACACACATAGATTACAGCCTACACAAAAATACCCTTACACACATAGATTACAGCCTACACAAAAATACCCTTACGCACATAATAGATTACAGCCTACACAAAAGTACCCATAAATACACCATAAATACTGACTCACACACTGATACACAGACACACACACTAATACTGACTCAAACCTACACAAAAATGTTGTTCTCTGCCCAGTGAGAGACGTTACTTCAAAATACCTTTTGAAATAAACTGCATTAGTGCTCAAACTAATTCTTGGCATACTTTACTATTGATTTGAGTTCCTAGCCCATTGTTCCACTGTATTATTAGTTCCACATTGATGGAATTTCTAATAGAGACAACACTACTAGTGGCCGGTTATCATTATCCATAATTCATTTCATAGAATTATCCCATAATAAGTCCACAGCCTGGGCCAAAGCTTGATCCTGTGTCCTGCTCCCTGTGTGAGTCTGGGTTCCAGCTGGGCTTAGCGGATTTGGAACAGATTGGCACCCAGCAGGCCCAGGGACCACAGTCAGGTAAGATACCCAGGAGGGCCTCTCTCTTGGGCTGGACAGGAGAAGGAGAGGGGCCCAGATGGCATGGGGTGGAGCGGGGCTTGGGCTTAAAACGACGCCCACATGTGGTGAGTATGGACTCTGCCGCATGTCCCGCACGCTTCCTCTGGCACTGGGGAGCTAGACTAAATAAACTAGAATCAACGC